>NC_057797.1:757233314-757533314 GCF_018294505.1 Triticum aestivum | reverse complement strand
GCCAGCCCTTCCCCGCGCGCGGTCTCCCCTGCTCGGGCGGTGGTCGCAGCGATTCGTGTTGTGGCTGCACGGGCTGGGTGTGCGGGTACGCCTTCGCCGGCGCCAGCTGGGCCTTCCCCACGGCGGCCACCGTACCTGTCATATGCAACCGTACGTACAGTAACACATCGTTCATCCTTCAGTTTCATTGCAACTGGCTTCTTGACACTTACGTGAATGTCTGTCTGTCTTTCGCTTGCATCAGGTGGCATGCTAATCGATGCCGTCGTGGTTCGACATCCAGGGCACGCCCATCACCTTCGTAAGCCAAACAATCAATCCTCCCTACGAGCTCCAGTGCTGCGAGCAGTGGCCCGCCGGCGGGGGTGGTGGCCCCAGCGACGACACAGAGAGAAGCATGAACCGTGGCGTCCCGAGGACCAGGCCTTCCTGCAGCTTCGGCTTCGGCTTCTTCTCTCGTCGTAACACGCCGTGGATCGCCGAGTGGAACGAGTTTTTTTCCTTTCCATTTGGTACTGAAAATTGTCCAAGCATGTATCCTTAAAAAAAATCTGACTAGTACCAAAGGTGGAGATTGAAATCTGACTAGGGATCACACATTTTGGTTTTCTACATGGATTGCCTGCAACTCCCTCCGTTCCTAAATATTTGTCTTTCTAGAGATTTCAAATGGTCACCACATACTAATGTATATAGACATATTTTAGTGTAGATTCACTCATTTCGCTCCGTATGTAGTCACCATTTGAAATCTCTAGAAAGACAAATACTCCCTCCGTTCCTAAATATAAGTCTTTGTAGAGATTTCACTATGAACTACATACGGATGTATATAGATGCATTTTAAGTGTGGATTAATTCATTTTGCTCCGTATGTAGTCCATCTAGTGGAATATCTACAAAGACTTACATTTAGGAACGGAGGGAGTATTTAAGAACGGAGGGAGTACATCACACTAATATTAAGCACGGGTAACATTTCTACCACTAAATGAACATACATGCATGCATGAAATCAAGATGTTTCCACATGAACTCCTAAAAAAACTCCTACTGGTACATGATTTGCAAAATGAATGAATACCAAACTCGCATGCAAGTTCACACTTCCAGAATGACATCCATAGACCCTGTATATATGTATGCTTTCAACAGCTCGACTGAAGGCAAAACTGCCCGTAGATTGGAGTGATAATCCTTGCAAGTGTGCCATGCTAGCCTTAAATTTCTTCCTTTCACCGCTCAATGTATTTGTCAAATCTGGGATACTGGAGGGAAACAAAGACACGAGATGGCATTTCATCATTTTTCTTCTCAGTATTTGTACCACGCAAGATTATTCATGTGTCGTATTGCTTGTGACTTTCCAATCGTTGTGGCATTGCCGGTTGAGAAAATGATGTGTCATCCCGAAGAAAAACTATTGTTATTTTAAACTATATCATTTATTCCTGTTGGAAACCTTTATTTTTGAGCCATATCTAATAGTTATTTTAAACGCTATTTGAAATATATATAGCACGTTATTGGCATGCTATATCATGTATAGCATCTGGAGGAGGCCGCCGCTATTTCTCTTAGCATGCTATATTTTACCTTGCACAAAACTAGCAAAAAAAAAAAGATAGCTAGACTTCTTGCAGCCCTTCTGCTTGGCGACATTTTCCTTTTTTAACAAGAGAAAACGCATGATAGTTTATTGTTACACGTACACATACGACATGGATAATAGCGGTCTCGATATAATCCACGACATAGGCAGGACGTCACAAATGCACGATGGAGTACTACTAGGGCAGATGCTGCCGCTGCCTGCGAGCTTACTTAACTCGGAACGTACGTAGGTGCGCACGCATGCCTGATGGACATCACATCACATGGTCGGGTAAGCGGTGTCGAGCGCGATGCCGCAGAGGCCCCCGCCTCCGACGTCGCGGCGCATACGGATGTAGCCGGCCTCGCCCCACGTCTGGCCCCACGAGTTCTTGACGAGCCAGTACTTGAGCCCCGAGTAGGCGTCGGTGCCGTAGCCGACGGTCACCACGGCGTGGCTCATCTGGATCCCACAGGGGGCCGAGAAGACGCCGCTCTTGTAGAACTGCATGCTGCTGGGGACCTCGATGGCCACGCCGATGGGCTGCCTCGCGACGGCGCTTTGGAGGGCCAATTCGTTCTTGGCGACCGCCGCGTGCCCGGTGATGGTGACGGCGGGCTTGGCGCGGAAGCAGACGCCTCTCACCGCCTTGTATGGGTAGAGCGCCGCCGTGGTGAGGCCGCCGTTCTCCATGATCCACTGGAAGGCCCTGTGGTAGTAGCCTCGGTTGCAGCCACCGTCGTACTTGTCGCAGTCCACCAGCTGCTGCTCCGACAGGGGCACCAGCGTCCCCGTCTTGATGAAGTAGAGACTCTCCATCATTGCCACCGCCGAGAACGCCCAGCAGCTAACTGCATGCACCCAGTCCGGTCCGGGCATAGAAACAAATTAGTTAAAGGAGGCCAGTACTCACGTAGTTGAAATGGATGAGATTCCCCTAAACAAGCTCTAATGATAAGTGTCATCACGAAATAACATCGCTCTGACGTTTCTACAACTAAAATTATCATCTAAAAAAAATAAACCTTTCGAAAAACTGAAATTTATCATCCAAATAGAAAATTGACATGTTTCATAAATAAAGTTGCCATCCTTGAATAACTAAACATGCCATCAAAAAACGTCAGGGCAAAATTTCTTCGTACAAAGCATGTGGCACTTACCAGGGTCTAAAAAAAGTTTAAATAATTGATGAATACGTACAGCATTGCGAGCCTTGGTTCTTGACCGGCGTCACGGCGCCTTTGGCCCTCCAGTCGACGCTGGGCGGAGGCGGAGCCTCCAAGGAGTCGTCGCCACCGGCAGAGCCAGACGACCAGAGGCCGTCAGCCTCGGCGGCCGTCGTGATGACCGAGTCAGTGTGACCGCCGGCGTCGTGCGACGACGCATACCTTCCGACAAACTCCTCCCCGGTGAGGTCGGCGAATTGGTTCTCGCCGAGCTCGTAGGTGAGGTCGCCGCGCCTGTTGGTGGCGTCGATGTACTCCACGTTGCTGCGGTACACCTCGAAGCGCCGCAGCCTCTCGTCGGCGCTCAGGTACGAACGGTTGTGAGTGGCCTGCCACTGCCGGAACCTGTCCATCATCAGCATGTCACCGGCGTCGACGCGGCCGCCCGACGCGGCAGGGAAGGCGGCGAACAGGCCGCCCATTAGCAGAACTACTGTAGGGATCACCGGCCATGTGCCGCCATGGGAGAAAGACATGTCGATCGATTGATCTACACAAACTTCTGCTTGAGCATGCAAGTGTAGACGGGCGTTTATATAGTGCGAGATTTACAAGTGGAGCGCGGGAGCATGTCTCTAGGCACTGTCGGCTTGGCTTAGTGGCTATCGGCCGGCGACGGACGCATGCATGCATGTCGATGCACGTACTAGCTAGTTGAGGAATGGTAACGATCTGCGTTTTCCCTTGGTGCCTTACTTGTAGCAGTGCACCATGCGCATGCATGCATGCCTTGGCACACGAGTTGGTTGGGTTGGCTTGCCCTGCACACTACCTGATGAGGGCCGGACACCGGTTTGTGTACTAACTAATGCACCTTGTCGCCTTCCCAATTCTGTCAACATTTTCGTCTTCTAACACAGTGCACGCATACCAAATTTCAACTTAGCAGTGTTTCAGGCTTTCAGTCAGTGTTGATAAGTTCAACTGATTTACAATATGCAGGATTTACCAACACACCGCCTTTAACAACGGTTGGTGTTCCGGTTGTTGTAGTATAGACCACGTACGACGTGAGTGCGTTCAACAAAAAATAACCTGCAGGGAGAAGCATTTTTGTTATTAAAAACCAAATCATTTTTACATAGTCGAAGTGATCAAAGTAAGGCATAAGCTCGCCCATATTAGTGTTTTGAATCTATTTGGTATACCGACCAACCAATGACCAAATATATCGGCAACACTTGTTGGCGGATATAAATTTGTAACTATTTGGATGACTGACCATGTTGAACACGCAAAGTTGATTATCTTGTCATGAGCACAAAAGCAATACTTCTTACTTATGTTACATCGTGCAAGATTGTCTTTGGTTAGCATAACTCCCCTACGAAGATACCACATGAAGATTTTAACTTCTATTGAAATCTTTGACCTCCAAAATTTCTTATTATTAACCACTTGTAACCCAAAATGCGTGAGTCCATGGTATATAGAGTCTACTGTGAAAGACTCCGATGTAGTAAGGTTCCAACGAAACACATCCTGGCCTTACGTCAGGTTAATTGAATCTAGTCGGATAAAAGATTATGCCATGATATAAGCCCGGGGCCAATCAAACCTGCCTGCATGAAACATTCGACGGGTATAAACTGAACACCTGTGCAATAGTATTATTCTTATCGTGAGCAGTGATATACAAGGCTCGATATTATTCTCGGAGACTAGTATTGCCTAGCCATATGTCGTCTCATAAACGAATCTTTGACCTGTCCTTTATTGAGAAAGACCCAAAGCGAAAGAGATATTTCTTTGCCACCATTAGGACAGCGCAAAAGTGCGAGTCGCCATGTTTCCAATAGGCCCGAGACACCGCCTTTGCCGTTAAAATGTGCACCAGAGTTTGCCAAATACCATCCTCAGCAAGAAGTTTGAAAAACCATTTACTAAGTAGTGCCTCATTCTTGACCTACATGTCATGAATTCCAAGGCCACCTTTGTCTTTTAGCCTACAAACCACGCTTTCTTTGGCTAGCATGCATTTTTTCTTTTCACTGTCTTCTTGCCAAAAGAATCTGGATCTAAAATATTCCGATCTTTGCAAGACCCCTTTTGTGAGTTGGAAGAAAGAAAACATATAGATAACCATATTTCCAAGGTGAGAGTTAATTAATCAAAACCAGTCATCCTCCAACTGAGAGCAGCATGCCTTTCCAACTGCTCAACCGCTTCTCTAGATGCTCCTCTACATGCTTCCACATGATGAGACGCTGATAGTGAATTGGAATTCCCAAACATTTAATCGGGAATTGGCCATGTGCGCAACTAAACACATCAGTATAATCGGCAACTGCCTCAAAGGCTTCTCAAAGTAGAAGAGTTCACTTTTATGTAAGTTAATTATGAATCCCGACATTTGCTCAAATGATGAAAGTAGGAGCTTCAGGTTTTGAGCCTTGTCCAGATCTAGTTCCATAAAAAGAATTGTGTCATCGGCATATTGCAGAATAGAGAAGCCACCATCCACAAGGTGCCACCATCCACAAGGTGTGGACTACTCCTGTAATCTGGCCATCATGCTTTGCGCGCTCAATCGGAATATCCACCATGTCAGCAACAACATTAAATAACGTTGGGGACACAGGGTCACCCTCTCGTATACATTTTTTTGTCGGAAAGTAATGGCCTGCGTCGTCATTGACTTTGATGGCCACATTACCTCTAGTTACAAAATTTTGAATCCACTAGCGCCACTTATCGGAGAAACCTTTCATTCTTAGGACCTATTGGAGGAAATACCATTTGACCTTGTCATAGGCTTTTCCAAAGTAGATTTTGAATACTACTCCATTAATGGTTTCTTGATGCATCTCATGAATGGTCTCCTGCAAAATTACTACGCCATCAACTATATTCCTTTCTTGCATGAATGTTGTTTGAGATGGTCGGACAACATGTTAAACTACCGAGTTTAAGCTATTCATAGTCACTTTGGTGAAAATCTTGATGCTAGCATTAAGGAGGAATATGGGTCTGAACTGGTAGATCAGTGTAGCCTCCTTAATCTTCAGCAGCAAGACAATCTTGCAAAATTAAGTTTGAATAGGTCTAGTCGGTTGGCATGATGACAATTGAACAACTTCAAAAAGTCAGCCTTGATGATATCCCCAAAATTCTGATAGAAATCTACGAGGCAACCATCTAGGTCTGGATCTTTGTTATGTTCCATTAAGAACACCACCGCTCCCACCTCCTCTTCTGAGAATGGTGTCGTTAGGATATTATTTTATTCTGCCGTGACTTGTGGAATATCAGCTATTCAGGTCTCATCAAGGGTGAAGTTCCCTTCAGTCGGCGCTCCGAACAGAGATTTGTAGTATTTGGTGATATACTTTTTGAGCTCCTCCTGCCCGTCGATCGCCCCTCATCTTGTTAGAGACTGTAAATACATTTCTTCCTATACTGCCCATTGGCAACCAATTAGAAGTATCGTGTATTACTACCAGCCATCAAAATGAAATCATCTTTGGATCTATTTGATCTCCTCTTCTCGTAAATGATGGGCAATCTTCTCATTAGATAGATTTTTCAATCCAATCTTTTTCTGAGATAAGGTGCGCGTCTCTGCAATTTTGTTGTGGTCGTCAATAATGCTGGAGAGTCGTTGTTTTCTTTTTTATATATCCCATTGGTGTGTTTCGCCCATCCAGCGAGGTGTTGCCTCATGGCCCTTATTTCAAAGTTCCATCTCTGAATAGGCGTATGACCAATGGTGGGCTTCTCCCAGACATCTTGATTATGTCTACAAATCCATCCCACTGCAGCCATCCCACTTCAAATTTGAAAGGGCGACGAACAGCTGTGTTCATAGAGTTAGAATCCAGAATGATGGGTGCATGACCCGATAATGCCTCGATACGCTCTAGGGCTCACACGGTTAGTGGAGGAAATTTTAGTTCCTATTTGGTTTCCATGAGCACCCTATCGAGCTTCTCATATGTCGGCACATAGAAGTTATTAGCCCAGGTGAACTGCCCCCCCTCCCCTGACATAGTGGCTTCCCGGAGATCCAAACTTTCGAACAACATTGAATAGGAAAGGCCAATGAGTGTCAGAGCAGACATTATTTTTTTCTTGCTGGTTCCTAAGGATATTAAAGCCCCTCCCATAAGTATTGGATACAAGTTATTCTTAGTCACCACCAATTCACGAAGGAAAGCCGATTTGTACTCATCTTGGGCAGCTCCATAGGCCGCGACCAGGCTCCATATAAAACTATCAGCTCTGTTTTGTAAGTGAAATTTGATATGAAATTCGTTGGTCAAAAAGCCAACAAGTCCATGGTCATGGTCTGTATCCCAAGAAGGATTTCTTTAGGCCTTCCACGTGCTGGTAGACTATGACATGTGTAGTCAAAACCACCTGATAGATGATCGAGGACATGCAGGCAAAATTCATATTTACCAGCCTCGAAAAAATTGCCACAAAATTCAACTCATGTTCGCACACACACAATCACCGACGTGTTTATGTTTAGCCAAGCCTAAGAGACATCTGCTCTTCCAAAACATACCTCTCATGTGGAAACTCTGGTCGGTTTGGAAAATTTTGCCTTTTTGGGCGATTTTAAATGCGATTTAAATTTTCATGAAGATGTTGTGAAGTTACAAAACATGGAACCAAGTCTTGCGTCATCCAAATCAACCTCGGTAGCCTCACCAACCAAGTGGAAGATAAACGGACCATCATATTTGGCATCCGTTTCACCATCCTCCTCGGTTTCAGGGTTAGGTAGGGTGCTATTAGACTTCGGAGAAACCTTTATATGTTCGTTTCCATATGTTTAAGTAACCCAGCCGGCAGATTATAATTTCACTATCATTCTTTCCCAAGGAAACACCGACGTTCTTTAGGTAGTGGACATGCGAGTATCCGAAAAAGAAAGAAAAGTTCGAACGGATGTGGTACCTGGCGTGGGGTCCAAATTCCTCGAGGCCTGGCGCATTGCTTGCTAGCAAATGCTCATCAGACGGAGAGGAACTATCAGTAGAGATGGAGACGGTTAATACGTCGAAGGGGCGAAGTCAGCCCTCCAGACATAATACCCGTAGGTTTCTTCGATTGAGCTATTGGTGAAGTACTCTGCAACATAATACCCATCAGTCTCTTCCAATGTTAACTAGCACAGACTTTTGGACGACACTTCTGGTTGCTGCTACTCTGATGCCATACGACATTTTGTTTCAGAAGTTTGCATTCATGACATTTTATTTCAGAAGTTTAGTTACACGAGGGTGTCAACTTTAGTTGGCTAGCATGACAATTTTCGTGCTTCAGTTACTTTTTGACAGAAACTTGACGTGTGTCACTGAAATTTGTCATTCTTACGTAAGTGGAATTGCCATCGAAGAAAAACGTTGCGGCCGGGACGCTAACGTGTGGCACTTAACAGTTGGGTTTTCTATTCCAGCAGGAACCTGTTGAATTCAGAAAATGCTTTGGGTTTACCACGGAATAATTGGAGGCGACGCCACTATGATTCTTTGTTGTTGGATCTTGACGGTGGCATCCCAGGTCAACCCCTCGTCACAAGTCAACACGCGCAATGGAGGTCAGAAACTGCGGCGGAGCTTCCTATAGCTAGCCAGATTCCATGTATGGCCCGCTCTGCTCGGCCGGGAAATGGAGGAGGAGCCCCCGCCGGCGGAGCCTCGGTCGCAGCGGTTCGTGTTGTCGCTGCACGGGCTGGGGGACAGCGGGCGCGCCAACGAGCCCATCGCCGGGTACGCCTTCGCCGGCGCCCGCTGGGCCTTCCCCACGGCGCCCACCGCGCCCGTCCCATGCAACCGTACGTATACATCGGATCTCCTTGACTTCCATTGCTTGCTTGCTTGACACTCTCGTGTCTAATCCGTACATCAGGTGGCATGCTGATCACCTCCGTAAGCCAAACAATCAATCCTCCCATCGGCCTTAGATCCACACAAAATCATGTATGCAGAAACTGATGGCCGTGTAATGAATCCCCTCCCCTGGGTGCAGAAATCCGTGAGGGACGAGGCGGACGTGCTGAGGGCGGTGGAGAGCGTGCACGCCATGATCGACCAGGAGATATCCGCCGGGACGAAGCCGGAGGATGTCTTCGTCTTCGGGCTCAGCCAGGGAGGTACGACCTGCTAGAGCTTGCTATGTACTACTCCTACATTCTCTAAATACTGTAACATACTACGAGCGAATCGCATGAGCAGGCGCGCTGAGCATTGCCAGCGTGCTGCTGTACCCCAAGACGCTGGGCGGCTGCGCGGTCTTCAGCGGATTCCTCCCGTTCGGCGCCTCCTTCGCTTCCAGGGTCACGGCCGAGGCCAAGAAGACGCCGGTGCTGTGGGTGCACGGTCGAGCGGACTTCCTGGTCCCGATCGAGGCGGGCAAAGACGGGACCAAGTTCCTGCGGGGACGGCTGGGCATGAGCTGCGAGTTCAAGGTGTACGAGGGTCTCGGCCACGAGCTGGCACCCTACGAGCTCCAGTACTGCGAGCGCTGGGCCGCCGGTGGTGAGAAGCGTTGACCGTGGCATGCGGAGGAGCAGGCGCTCATGCAGCTGCGGATTCGGCTTCTTCTCTCGGTCGTAACGCGCCGTGGATCGCCGAGCGGAACGACTTTATTTTTTCCATTTCCCTTTGGTACTGATTACTGAAAATGGTCCAATCATGTATCCTTCCAAAAAAAATCCATATTTCAAATGGTGGAGACTGAAATCTGACTATGGATCACACATTTTGACTTTCTACATGCATTTCTCGCCGCATCACACTAACATTAAGCACGGTGCACGGATAACATTTCTACCCTTTCCAGGGTACTCCTATTCACGATTCCTTAATCACCACTAAAGGAACATACATGCATGAAATCAACATGTTTCCGCATGAACTCCTATTGGTACATGATTAGCAAAATGAATGAAAATACCAAACTCACGTGATGCAAGTTCACACTTCCGGAATGACATCCATAGACCCTATATATATGTATGCTTTCAAGAGCTCGACTAAAAGCAAAACTGCCGTAGATTGGAGTGATAATCCTTGCGAGTGTGTCATGCTAGGCTTGCATTCTTCCTTTCCCCGCTCAATGTATTTGTGAACTCTGGGATACTGGAGGGAAACAAAGACACAAGATGGCTTTTCATAATTTTTATTCTCGGTATTTGTACCACGCAAGCTTATTAATCTGCTGTATCGCTTGTGCCTTTCCAATCCTTGGAGCGTTCTTCCTCGAGAAAATGATAACTTCCTTATTTTTATGAAAGCAACTGATCATAATGCAAATACATTGAAGAGGATTCTAGACACTTATTGTGCTAGTTTAGGCCAGCATTTGAATATAGCAAAATTCAGTATTTTCTTCAGTCCTAATAGTTGAGATTTAGCCAGGGAAGGTGTTTGCGGCATTTTGGATGTATTAACTAAAGCTTTGTCAGATAAGTATCTGGGTCTCCCCGCGATAGTTGGGGTAGACCGAAGTGATTGTTTTCAGCATCTACTTGACAGAGTTTGTCAGTGGCTAAAGGGATGGAATGAGAAATTTCTATCAGTGCAAGGTAAAGAAAATTTGTTAAAATCTATAGCACAAGCAATAGTTCTATGTTATGTCTGTGTTTAAATTGCCTAAAGGAATTCGTAAATCAATTACCGATGAGATATCAGGGTTTTGGTGGGGAGATGGAGAAGAAAAGAAAAAAATGCATTAGTTTGCATGGTGAAAAATATGCATTCCAAAGAATAAGGGTGGTACGGGGTTTAGAGACCTTCACAACTTTAATCTTGCTATGCTAGCAAAGCAGTGTTGGCCACTTCTTCAAAATTGTTGTGTGTGTGTGTGTGTGCAAGTGCTGAGTGCTAAGTATTATCCAAATGGTGATATATTAAAAGCAGGACCAAAGAAAGGTTCCTCATTTACGTGGCAAATCATTTTTGCGGGAATTCAGACTTTCTAAAGGGGATGCATATGGCGCATGGGTTCGTGCTCACATATCAATATTTGGGAAGACCCTTGGATTCACTCTAGGGTCGAGAAGAATCATTACCCCAAGGGGAGGAACAGTGTTGACTAAGCTGGAAGAAATTATTGATCCTCATATGGGACCGTGGGATGAGGTGCTCCTTCGCAATGTTTTCTTACCTATTGATGTTAAAAGAATAATGCAAATCCCTCTTCATGTCGAAGTTGTAGAAGACTTTGTGGATTGACACTTCACAAGCTCAAGAACTTTTTCAGTTCATTAGGCCTATCATGTGGAATTCGGTCATCAGTTTGGGCACCATTACTCAGACCGGACAATACAAGAAGTGCTCACATAAACACGGTTTGGAAAGACCTATGACAGCTTCAAATCCCTGGGAGGATGGAAAGTGCGGCGCGTCCTTTGCGTCCAAGGTCAGAGGCGAAGAAGACACCGGTGTTGTGGGTGCACGGGCGATCGGACTTCGACCCAATTGAGGCGGGCAAAGACGGGATGAAGTTCCTGCGTTGAAGGCTCGGCATGCACTGCGAGTTCAAGGTGTAGAAGGGGCTCGGCGACAGGGTGACAGAATTGGCGCCCTATGAGCTCCAGTACTGCGAGCGATGGGCCGACAGCGGGGGCGGTGGCTCAGGTGAGCATGTTCAAGGGGGAAGCGTGAACCGTGGCGTCCCGAGGAGCAGGGGCTCGTGCAGCTGTGGCTTCAGCTTCTTCTCTCGATCGTAACGCACCGTGAACCGCCGAGCGGAGCGAGTTTTTCCTTCTCCTTGGTAGTGAAAATGGTCCCTGCATGTATCCCGAAAACAAAAGGTCCATGTCAAATGGTCCAGCGGCCACGCGTACAAAGGTGGAGATTGAAATCTGATTAGGGATCACAATTAATTTTCTACATGCATTTCTCTTTACACCACACTAACATTAAGCATGGAAAACATTTCTTCCATTTTGAGAGTCGTCTTAGTCTCAGGGCATCTTCAACACTGGCCCATAAATCAAACACTGCATCCGTCCAACAACAGGGAGGGATCAGTCAGCGGATACGGATGTGGGAGCCTGCCATGCATCGAATCGTAGTCGCATACATTTCAAACCGGATTTCGACTAACCGGATGATTTTCATCAAACACGATGGAATTCATCAATGTTCGGATAGAAAATAGCGCAAATCATTCATAGATAGTATACAAATATGCCTAGTACAACAATAGTTATAATTTAATAAGATTAACCGGATGTTCACCAAGTTTTTCATGTATGGATCATGTTATTTTACACATACTACCCCTTGAGCTTCATCAACAATGTATGAGTGTGAATGGTCCGTTCTCTGGCATGTAACACATCAGGGCAGCACGTGCATGCTATACAACGTTAGAGCAACAATAAGTGAATGAATTAATTAATTATCATGTAAATCAAGAAGAACCAAACTTACAATCTCCGTGGTTGTCGAGTGCAATGGCCACATTTCCTCTAGCTGATGAACCACACCACAATACTTCAGGAAACGGAGTGTGATACGTTAAGGACATGACACTGCGTTCATGGATGATGTGCATGTGATAGGGCGTAATGTAATGAACCATCCACGCGCTGCCGAAAGACCCCCCCCCCTTCTCCTGCCTACGAAGTCCGCAGATACGGCTAACCACGCATTGCACAACAACTCATCCTCCTTCACCGAGTACCCCGCCATCTTTCTTACTCACAAAAGCGACATGAAGTTCGAAAATAGACTCAATGACATTTGATCGAACACCTGCGGGGCGTGGTGTCTGTCATGGACGACGTTGACAGGGGGCCGAGGGTACCTGACTGCAGACGGATCCTAATTGGACGGCGCCATTGTACAAGGCGAGCGGGTGGCTGGGGGCTATGGACGTCCGACAATTCTTGGACGATGACCGGATGGTACAAAGGCGGCGGCCGACAAGAACGGTGCAGATGCAAAGTAAGGGGAAGCAGAGGCGGGATGGAAGAGAATGAGACTGGGAGGCAGGATTTGAGTGGGGCAAAAAGGACGTCCAGACCAATCCACAAACGGATAAAGAACCACGTTGAATGAAAAAATGTGTTTGGACCGCACGGTTCGGACAGATGTAGGCAGTTTGAGAATCCACATTGGAAATGCCCTCACAATTCTTGAACGACCACCAAAAAGAACACACATGGCATCAAGGTGTTTCCACATGAACTCTTGTCGGTACATGCATGTTTTGCAAAATGAATGAATTCCAACTCACATGCAAGTTCACACTTCCAGAATGACATCCATATACTCTATATATGTATGATTTCAAGAACTTGATTGAAAACAGTGCTACCATAGATTGAGATAGGATTGCATCTCTTCCCTTCTCTGCTCAATGTATTTGAGAACTCTGAGATATGAGATACTGGAGGAAAACAACGACACAAAATGGCATTTCATCCTTTTTGTTTATCGGTAGTTATACCACACAAGCTTATTCATGTATTATATGGTCTCTGCATTTCCAAGTCGCCTGCCTTTGCTCTGTCAAAATGATGTGTCATCCTGAAAGAAACTATTGCAAAATCTTATACCACCCATGCAAAGACACCTTATTTTTCTGAATTCAATATTTAAGGACATAAGTGTCCACCAGGCACAGGTTTTTGTTTTCACGAAGTTCTATAAATCAAGGAGGAAAGATAGAGAATCCTCAAAACAAAAGATTGATAACTGTACGAGCACTCGCACTCGTACCAGCGCCTATATCATAAGCGGCCATGCAGGAGCAAACTCCACAGAGCGATCGACGGTGCATGGTACCACCACCCATATCGTTGTCAACACTGAGTAACAGAAGGTCTCGAATTTTAAGACGGCATACGGTACGAGCGCTGGTGCCCGCACTTGTACCAGAGGGTGATGCAGGTGATGGACTTCCAGAGAGAAAGACGACCCATGATATGATCGTGTTGGTCAAGCCGCCGCTCGTACCAAGGCAAAAAATATCAAATCGATGTTTTTTTTATCTTGTGCGTTATTTTCGCGGGGGGCTTAGACCTTATGAGGTGATGTGTACGGTAATGTGGCAACCATATAAAATATCCACACAAGTCGCTTGGTTGCTTCGATTTGACATGTTTAAAGTCCAAGTACCAGGTACTCTTTTTTCCGGTTTGAACTTTGCTAAAATAAAAGTTGCTTAGCGTGGTTCTCACCTTAAGTGGGAACCCTCATTTTAACTAGGCGTCTAGGAGCTGCACACTTGTGTTTTATATCTTGTCTCACACACACCTCGCTTATAATCTTGAAATCTACAGACTTCTAGACATAGTTTATCTACTTATGCAAGTGCTATGGCTGACAAACCGATCTTTTTAGAGACATATGTTTTGTCACTTGTGAGCTAATCCTTTGTGCTACAAAGAAAATAGAAAACACGAATGCATAAAAAACTACCTTCTTGTTTTCTTTTTAGCTCATTTTCAGTAGGTTCTATCGGAGGGAAGCCGCCGGACCACAACAACGAAATCAGTCGAAGCGAGATCCATGTCCGTTAAAGGAGAGGCCAATTGCGCCTCAACTATAAAAGTGTGGAACCCTTGCTTAATCTTATCCTTGGGGAGGTAAGCACTTCTCACACTCTTTTAATAACCAAATTTTCTCTTCCATTTTCTAATTTTTTTTAGTTTGCTATTGCAAAGCTCTAAGCTTGGGTAAATTATATTTGCATGCGCAGGGTCTTATTCAATGTTCTATAGCTTAGGGTTTTCATGAAATTGTGTGTCCCACTGTTTTGAAATGCTTACTTTGCTTTAGTTTCACCTAGCATGATGAAATATTGTTCTTTTCCAAAGACATCGCCATGTTTTTTTTTATCAAAAGCAATAAATGAGTCATTTAAAATGTTGCCTTTGTTTCACCTAATTGCATAAGTTGGGGACTAGTGGTGGCTTGATTAGCACTACATGTTGTACATTATTTTTGCTAATAGACCCAATGACTTTGGTTAATCCGGGAATGCGCAATGAGTTACCCCACCAAATAACACCCTCGGGGTACTTAACTTTTGAGTCTTGTGGAATATGACACCGCGACGCTCTTATGTAGTGTTTGAGTTTTTTTTATTAAAGCGAGTTCGAAGCCTTTCCACTTTAGTTTCATCTTTTATTTGCTAGCCTCTTTGGTACCGAGCATTGCCCACTCTCACAATGATATTTTACGCATATTGCGCTAGTACATCCAAACTCGTTGAAGGAATTCCTCATGTTCTCCTACACATAAGCCCTATGTATTCTTAAAATAGTCCTTATGTTCATTATGTACTACTATCATTATTACATCACACTAGATGGCCTGTTGCGTTGCGTCAATTGGCGCAGAGACCAACTACATCCCGGAAGTTAAGCGAACTATTTGAAGGAATTTTTTGTCAACTTTCCTCAAATGATTATCTTCATACCGTGTTTCTATTTGCCTTGACAATGATCATTGCCCATAGCTTTCTTTGGCGATTTATTTTTTATGACATGAGACTCTGTTCGTGATGATTTCTTTCTCAACTATCTACAACTGCGCAAAGACCAACTACAACGAGAAGTTAAGAAAGTTATGAGTGTGACACGTATAGCATACACTCCTTCAATAAATCATCCCAAAAGGGTGATTGAGAAGATGAATTGACTGTACATTGTTTGCTTTCATGCCGCAACTAGGTTAACAGAAGACCCGAACGCATATCCCATGGCAAATTACCAACGAGAGACCAACTGTAGCCATTGGCACAAAGACATTTCTCATAAATGGTCTGCAAGTGATTCTATTTGTGTTGCGTTTGTATCGAACATGTATATTTACCAACGAGAGAAGTCCATCTCCTTGTTTCGCCGGATAGAGCAACCCAACATCGTAATTTCAGATGGAGCTTGTCTCTGATGGTTTACTTACTTTTTAAACAACGTTCGTTAGTGTTTCTTATATACGGTTTGCTTGGCTTCTTCATAGCTTATTCATAGTCACTTTATTATATTATCACTTACCGGATCAAAAGAGGTTCTTTGCCAGGACGCGGAGGGAGTTGCCTGCCCGAACACGAAGGGCCTTGCATGCTCAGACGCGGAGTAACTTGCGTGTCCGGGGAGTGTGTAGGCTGGGTCGCGTGGAGGATCCTGGCCGCAATGTAGCATGTCTAGCGAACAAGGCAGCCACGGCCGGAGCAACCAAACAAAGAGGCATGCAAAAATGCTCTATTCTTCTTCGTGGCCTTTTGTTTGGTGTGAACCGCAATGGCACATTGTTCTAACTCTTTCCTTTGTAGCGCCTTCTTGTACTCGCTTTCTAGCGGCACCACGTTTTCTGGACAGAAGTTAAGCAAGTTACGGGCAGCACGTATAACAGGCACTCCCTCAATAAATCATCCCAAATGGGTGATTGAGAGGTGAATTGATTGTATGTTTTATTCTTTCATACCCCAATCGGGTTAACAGAAACCCGGAATGCATATCCCACGACACATGACACGAAACATTCGAAATAAAAATCCCACCCGGGATCACATGAGCAGAAGAAAATTAAGCGAACCGGCCAGACCCTGGCCTGGACAACTGGACAACCAGACAGCCGGGTCAATAGAAAGGAGTCCGTTGTGCCATTAGCGCAAAAACAACCGCGACCAGAAAGTTAAGCAGGCCATTGGCATGATTACGACAATGACAATGGCTCGGACGGCGGCGGGGGCTGGCAGAGCGGATATTTTGTTTTAGATATATCAAATTTTGTTAAATTTTATCCATTCATCTTAAAATTCATTCATATTTTGTTTTGTTCATTTGAAATGAGGCGGATATTTGATGACTAAGAGCATCTACAACCGGGCGTCCCAAACCCGCCTCAAATGCTTGGACGGATGACCCGGTCACTGACCAGCCACAAAAATGCGACCCAGACGGGCGCCCCAAACGGGCCTCAAACGCCCAGGCTGACCGGCACCCCTCATATCTAGCCCAAAGATGGGGCGGATATGGGCGCGTCCACCACGTTGGTCCCGGTCCACTTGACCCCACATATATTCCTCCCCATTCGCTCGCCGGACCAAATCTAGCCACTTCACTCCACTCCCCCTCCGCTCCTCTTGGTGATGGCAACACGACGAGATCAACGAGTAAGGTGTGGTGCGAGAGCGAGAGCGAGACGATGGGGAGAAGCGCTCAAGGAGATGCGGCGGCGTCAACAACCAAAACCAGAGTGTTCGAATGGAAGAGAAGACGATTAGGGTTTCGCCGCATGAAATCGCATACCTACCCCACTATAGGCTAGAAATATCTCACCTTTGCCACTGGTAAAATATCCAATGGCTGAAATCGCATTGGTAAATAACAAAATATCCAACGAGCAAAACAATTCGAGCCCTAAGATGCATGTCTAAACGGATCGGATGGTTGAAAACGGCTGAGCTGGGATTTCAGCGGGCTGCCCCTCTCTAGTACAGTAGGCTTCTGAGTGAACCGGCCGAAGTGGTAGCAGCCCATGGTCAGTGCGGTCCAGCTGTAGAGCAGAACAGAGGAGAGTTCTAGCAGAACAGAGTTAGGTAGCTGCCAAAAACCCTATCGCCGCCGCCGCCGCCCCAATTTCCCCTCCGCACAAGCACCGGCAATGGCGGCACCGCAGAGGCCGACT
This sequence comes from Triticum aestivum, assembly GCF_018294505.1. Taxonomy (NCBI): domain Eukaryota; kingdom Viridiplantae; phylum Streptophyta; class Magnoliopsida; order Poales; family Poaceae; genus Triticum; species Triticum aestivum. The sequence goes on along the minus strand of NC_057797.1, from coordinate 757,515,888 downwards.
ACGACGACTACGGCGTCGGCGTGCATCCCGGATACGGCGCGGGGCACGCACGTCTTCACGCTCGCCGGCTACAGGCTGCACAAGGGCATCGGCGTCGGCAACTTCATCCGATCTGCCACCTTCGCCGTCGGCGGCTACGCCTGGTGCATCCGCTACTACCCCGACGGATTCAGTTCTGAATACAAGGACTCTGTTTCAGTCTGCGTCGAGCTCCAGAGCAAGAACTCAGTGGTGAGGGCGCTCTACGACCTGAGGCTGACCAGCCGGGCCACCGGTCTGTCGTCACTCATCTTCTCCCGGCCGTCGTCCTTCCCGGCGTTCGACTCCTGCAAGAACGACAATTTCAGGGGAGCTTACACGTTCATGAAGAGGGATCTCCTGGAGGCATCCCCGTACCTGCAGGATGACTGCATCGTGATCCAGTGCGATGTGACTGTTCTCCTCAAGAAAATACCGGCCGTGGCGCTGGCCACCACCACCACCAAGACTTCTGATATCCAGGTGCCACCGTCGGACCTATTGAACAATCTCGCAATGCTGCTTGAGGGGAAGAAAGGGGCGGACGTGGTGATCAAAGTTGGCGGGGAGACCTACCACGCACACAAGATCGTGCTCGCGATGCGGTCTCCGGTCTTCGATGCCGAGCTCTATGGGCCAATGGCAATGTGGGACAAGGAGAAGCAGTGCATACAGATTGTGGACATGCAGCCCGCCGTTTTCAGAGCATTGCTTCACTTCATATACACAGATTCATTGCCTGCCATGGATGACCTCCTTGACAGCCATGACAAGAGGGAGATGATGAGGCATCTGCTTGTGGCTGCAGACAGATATGCCATGGACAGGCTCAAGCTGATGTGTGAGGCCATCCTCTGCAAGGGTCTAGATGCCGAGAGTGTGGCGGCCACGTTAGCTCTAGCTGATCAGCATCGTTGCAGCAAGCTGAGAGACGCTTGCATTGAGTATATCAAGCTCTTCACCTAGAACAGAGGAAATGTCTGATCTCCTGACTAGAGAGCATGTATTGCTGTCCTTTTAGCTTATATATGTATGTATTTATGTGATATGCACTGCTGTCCTTTAGATCATGTTGCCTTGTCCTGAAGTCTTCACATATATTTGGGAGGAGAATGAGTAAGTTCATCAGAATTTATGTTGGCTAGACCTATATGAATCCATGCCAGCTTTCCGTGAATGTGCTGTCTTTTAGAATTACAAACATGCCTGTGTTGTACCTCTGATTTGAAATACCAAACATGCCTGTTTCTCCTCTAAATCTAAATTGCAAACACGCATGTTTTCGCCTGCTAAGGTATGTACACCTGCTGCCCGAATCGTGCCCAAGTTTTGTTCATGATTCGATGGGGGAAACATATATGTGATGTGATCTCATCCTGTTGGCTGATTGATTAGCGGTGTTTCGGCATCCTGGAGGTTCCCATAACCGCTGTAATTCTCTGCTCAATTTACCCTGCAGAAATGACTGCTTACTGTTGAGTCATTTAAGAATAATGTAGCCACTTGCAGTCTCTCTTCAGCAGTATATATGTGTTGATCCACAGCAGCCTGCGTTACTGCTGAAAACTGGCTAGTGTTACTTGCCGAGGCTGCAATCTGCTTGCTTCACACTTATTTTCGGACAGTAAATAATCAGTGTAGTGAAACTGCTAGTGCTATATTTCCAGGTCAATTTATAGGACTGTTGTTCAAGAATAATAAGTTACTATCTTTTGCACTGTTACTAAATAACAGCATGGCATTATTTTCTCATCAATTTGAAGATTTTAAAGATAGAGGAAGTTTTTGAGCACTTTACATCATAATGGACCTTTGGCGCCAAATTGACCCTTTTAGAATCATGACTATTCAAGGGCATATGTGCACAACTTACAAAAGCAGAGTATTTAGAACTCAAAATGGGACAAAGAACAGATAAAGTAACCTTACTCTCTAAACATTTACAGGCTAATACCTATTTTGCTATTATAGCATTATTATTATTTATTTTGCTCTCTGTCCCCACTCTGTTTCTTAGACCTATAGCATTTATTACAGGCTAATGTCTGTTGAGCATGTGCGCGAAATGTTAGACAAAGAGTTGGCTGCCTGAACATGTCCTCCAAGCATATTTGTTTGTGGATTGAGCCAAGGAGGTGAAGCCCTGAAATATGCGTCTATCATCTCTGCTGTCAAGATAGCACTGACAAAATTTTGATTTCCACTGGCATCATTTTTTCATCAGTTTGCAGTATTGAGCATAGCAAGTGTTCTGCTCTACCCCAAGACTTTAGGTCGGCGTATCGTTTTCAGTGGTTCAGTTCCTCTGAGCAAATCATTTGCTGACATGGTGACACCTGAAGCCAGAAAGGTAACAACAGCCCAGAAACCATGATTAAATTAAACATGTTTCATACCAAAATCTTCCTGCAAATGTGTTGTCACTGATTTCTTAAAACCTGCAGATGCCAGTTTTATGGTTCCATGGGCAGACGGGGTGGTACAGTTTGAAGCCGGGCACCCTGGATGTGCATTTCTCCAAGAGCTTGGCATGGCCTGCAAATTCAAGGTGGTACACAAACAGATGAATTTGAACATTGGAGCTATGATTTTTAAGCTTCGCTAACTATATTGTTCTTCATTGCTTTTTTCCTTGAACATGTATGCTATCAGACTTGCCCAACTCTTGGCCACTCACTTGTGGATGAAGAGCTCCAGTATTTTTGACAATGGATATTCGACCTTCTAGGGATATCTTAAGGAGCTGAAGCTGCAACACCATCATCGTCGTCTTGACCACAAAGATTTCCTCAGTTTCCCTTGCCACATGATCCAGTGAAATGTTTATCATACTGCTAGATGACTAGCTGTCTGGCATCTCAGTTCGTGTGAGACTGACAAAAGGTCTCTAGGCCCGCATGGCTTTGGCTTATCCATGATTAATGTTTTTTTTTGTGGTCGTACGAACAGATTTAGCCCGAATTCTTACAGTTAATTTTTTTGTAGTTAACAGAATTGACAGGTCACTGGTTTTTTTTTTTTTGGGGGGGGGGGGGGGGGTATTTTTCTTTTTATGATGAGCTTTAGGCCCTGTTTGGTTGATAAGTCCTATGACTTTTTTTAGTCCCAACTTATAAGTCTCAAGTCCCTAAAAAGTCCCTACCTGTTTGGTTCCTGAGACTTATAAGTCCCTACAAGACCATATTACAACTATAAGTCCCTATAAGTCCCTCCTTGAGAGTCTTATTTCATAAGTCTCAAATGCCCACTTTAAGTCCCTATAAGTCCCTCCTGTTTGGTTTAGATGAGACTTATAGGGACTTTTTTAAGTCCCTAAGCCAATAAGTCCATGAAAACAAACACCCTCTTAGCCTTTTCTATGGTTCGTAATAACCAGTGAGAGGAGTGATCATCTTTTTTTTCCTGTAAAAATGATAGATGCAAAATGGACCTACAAGTCTGCCGTACCAACTCAGAACGATGGTGGAGGAGTCGTACTTTATTACAGTACTTTGTTTTTGCTAGTAAACTCTCACTCTATTTGCTTCTGTAATTTCGTAATACGATTTGACACATGGGTGGGTATTTTGGGTGTTGTCCCGTTTTGAGCAAGGTAAGTTTTTCTTTTTCAAAAGAAAAAACTAGGCAAGTTCAATCGAGTCCACGGGGATTTTGAAGACGTGGACATACCCCATCATCGGTGTCACAGAGAATGTCGTGGTTGTATTATCCACCACAGCGCCACCTAGGCAATAGATAGCACATGGCAACGGTGTGATCGGCCGCCACAAATACAACCAAAATCTTACACCTACGGATGGTAGTTAAAGTGTGATACAGACCCCCCTCCTCCCGCCCCCCCGCCCCCAAACATCTCCCCTAGTTTCACTGTGTGGGCCCCATTCCTCTTTTCTTTCCAGTTAAATCTTTTTCACCTCATCTTGTAACTTTAATTTGGCAGATTTTGTCTGTTGGTGCAGGAAAGCACCCAACACAACACAACTACCACTACACCTACCGGCTGATCACGCCAACAAACGGTGACGTTTTTCTCATGCTATGTGGACACGCTCAAAAAGCATTTTCAATGGCTCGCGGAGCCCTCTCCACCAATTGCATGCCACCAGCCGAGTGGAATTGAAACCTGATTAGGCCTGTGAGACATCTTGTGTTTCATGCATCATGCATTTTCTTACATGCATTTCTCACTACACCACAACGTTGTATGGATATCATTTCTTATCTCTGGAGGGACCTTTGTATTCACATCTCTTAAATGACCCCCAAAAGATCTTTTTTTATGAAGGAAATGCAAGTTAACACTTGTAGCATGACATGACTATACTATATATATGGATGCTTTCATGAACTTGCTTTGAGAACAAAATTACATGTACACCGAGAGTGATAATGCTCGTGGAGGTGTATCATCGTAGGGTTACATTTCTTCTAGTCCCCGATCAATATATTCGTGAGCTCTGAAATATTGGAGGAAAACAAAGAAACGACAAGGCATTTCACTCCTTTAATTTCTTGCTTGTTGTGCCACGAAAACTTCTTCACGTGTTGTTCCTTCAAGGTTTTTCCAATACAAAGTTACAAATACACTTAGCAAAACGATGGTATGCCTTCCTGAATGAAGGACTGTACTGTGGTCTGGCTCCACTCAGGCCCAGCTAACATCCCTAGTTTATGTAGGGAGGAACTCCCTTGCTCCTGAATAATATACTCCTTTTACCCCCGCAAAAAAAGTGATGAAGATAGTTACAATAGAGACCAGGACCATCACATTCTCTAAATTTGTTTAAGTTTTTTAGTGCTCGTGAGACGCAAGATTTTTTTTCTACGAGACACTCTTACGTACAGTCAAATCTCGCCTTGCGGATCTTGATGCTCCGCCTCCTGCTTCTTGTTGTAATAGGATACACATATGAATGAATAAATTGAGTCATTGCAAAATGACACACGAGTTTATAAACTAAGTTATCATGGTTCCGTTGACAAATTTGGACACGTTATTGTTCGAGCAATGCAAAATATTTTTGGGACTCCATTGGTTATCCCATTGTTAGTGACAAATAAAAAGTGATGGAATCACCCTCCTTCGCCGCCACTCACACAAGCATCCATATGGTCAGATAGTTCTTAGAACCGACCCGCCTATATTTCTAGTGCGTAAGGCTGGCCTTGGTACATTATTTCCTAGACATATACGTCCATGGCTACAGAGTTTCAGGTGTGGGTTATCCTTCTGAAGCCTGGTCTGATTCCTACCAGCTGGCACAAAAAGACATTAATATCTTTTAATGGGAAGTGAGCAAGCGATCTGAAACATGGGAAGCGTCATGGTAATTACACTTGAGTACGATACTTTTTCATGCATCGCACGCCCCACTCATACAGACAATGAAAATGTGGGTCATATTTGCAGCTCACCATAACCACCAGAAGTCCACACCACATGCAAAATTGTCCACTTCAGTTTCATGCTTCTACCAAGGTCTACAGACACGTACGCATCCATAGTTAATAAAAATGTCTAATTAAAAAAATGAGAACCCATTCCCACCCCACCCCGCACCCCCGCCCCCGGTTTTCTTGAGGAGATTCCACACTATACTATTTATTTCACGTACTAGAATGAGGAGTGTTCGATCTCTCTCTCTCTCTCTCTCTCGCTCTCTCTCTCTCTCTCTGTGTGGGGGGGGGGGGGGGAGATGAGAAACTTGGAGTTGGTTTGGTGAAAATATTTGGCATCCCTAAAAGTTGAAGTTGATTGGTTGGGCTCCAATTTTTGGCAATCCTTCTACCCAAGTTGGCATTTTTTTATTAAGACTGCTCTTCTCCACCCATAACCTTTGGTAAAGCCGTACTGACATATTGACCATGATTCCATTCAAAATTTTACAGAAAAAGATTAGTGACTTTCTTCACAAAAATGATGGATGGCTGCAAGGAGCTACTTGGTCTAGAACCAAATTTTGGCAAGACAACATTTGTCAAAGATCAAACTTGGGTGAAATATGAGTAGGGTCGATAGATGAATGTGTTTCATCAAACATACAATATTACATGTATTTCGCGCTACACTATAACTGACAACATGCAGAAATAACATTTCTGATCTCTTTAAAGAAACATTTCCTTGCCTCTTCATTGAAATTTATTTTTACAACTGCTAAATGAATACAAAAGAACATATATGAAAACAAGATGTTTCCACATGATATTTCCTAAGCTAGATGACCCACAAGATGAATGAATATCAAACTTACATGCAGTTTCACACTTCCAAGATGTATGATACCTTTGGGAACTTATCGAATGTGCCATGCTAGGTTACATTTCCTCGTTCAATATATTTGTGGCCCCTAAGATAGTGGAGGAAAGCAAAGAAACTCAATGCATTTACTTATATTTATTTCTCGATAGCTGTCCCACGCAAGATTATGCATGTGTTGTATCATGGGCATCTTTCCAATGGACTGACGTCACTTAGTGAGATTATCTTATGTGTTAGAAGAGAACCCATTCATAGCACTGAGAATAGTGAAGTCACCATGAAGACTTGGACCATCACATTTCTCTAAGTTTGGTTTTATATGAATTTGTTTCCGACACATGTTTTTACAAGGCACTCCTATTAAAGGAAATTTGGATCTTTTACCGATGGATCTTGTGAATAGTCCCACACCCTTGCCGAAACTGGCTTAGAGAATGGTTCCAAAGCCACAAGGCAGGGAGCAAGGTGGGGGATATACTGTGTCGTAAGACACTACCACACCCACGCATTCTCAGCCTCCATAACCACATCCGCACAACAAATGCCTTAGAAGAGTGATTTTCCTCCCTCATATTGTTCACCAACATAAACCTCTGTCTTGCCGATTGATTGGGAATTCCACCTATTCGGATGGTGCCCCCCACCCCCGGCGGTGGTGACAGAGTGTGCGCTCGTCTTTCTAGTCAAACTTTGAAATGGAATCATGGGCACTCCGTTGGTACCAAAGGAGTTCTTGAGTTCACGACTTTATGTGTTTCATCACTCATTTAAGTACATGCATTTCTCGCTACACCACAACCAACACTAAGCACTCATAACATTTCACATCATTGAAGTGTAGCCTGCGTTCACAATTCTTCAATGACCACCAAAAGAATATACATGAAGTCAAGATGTTTCTACATGAGCTATTGTATAGTACATGATCCCAAAAGAAATGGATACCTTCCTGAAACATCTACCCATGCTATATATATAAAACTTGTTTGGAAACAAAACTATGTCTAGGTTGAGTACGATAGTCCTCGCAAATGGTTCATGCTATAGTCTTACATTTCTTCCCTTCCCCATCTAATATATCTGAGCAATGAGATATGGGAGGAAAACAAATAAACTAGATAGCATCTCCTTCTTTTAGTTTATGTGTATTTGTCCAATGCGCTTTTGGTTACGCGCTTTATCTATGATGCCGTTTCAAGAGATTATGATGATGTTGTCATGCTAGTTGATAATATGGTTTTCTGATGAGAAAACTTACGCTATATGGTAGAAACATGAGCCATATCATAGCATGCAACCTCTCCGCATGAGCTCCACCAGCAGGCATAGTGAACAGAATCCCCACGATCACCTGAACAGGCTCATTTTGTTGGAAATATGCCCTAGAGGCAATAATAAAAGCATTATTATTATATTTCCTTGTTCATGATAATTGTCTTTATTCATGCTATAATTGTGTTATCCGGAAATCGTAATGCATGTGTGAATAACAGACACCAACATGTCCCTAGTGAGCCTCTAGTTGACTAGCTCGTTGATCAACAGATAGTCATGGTTTCCTGACTATGGACACTGGATGTCATTGATAACGAGATCACATCATTGGGAGAATGATGTGATGGACAAGACCCAATCCTAAACATAGCACAAGATCGTATAGTTCGTTTGCTAGAGTTTTGCAATGTCAAAGTATCTTTTCCTTAGACCATGAGATCGTGTAACTCCCGGATACCGTAGGAGTGCTTTGGGTATGCCAAACGTCACAACGTAACTGGGTGACTATAAAGGTAGACTACGGGTATCTCCGAAAGTGTCTGTTGGGTGACATGGATCAAGACTGGGATTTGTCACTCCGTATGACGGAGAGGTATCACTGGGCCCACTCGGTAATGCATCATCATAATGAGCTCAGAGTGACCAAGTGTCTGGTCACGGGATCATGCATTACGGTACGAGTAAAGTGACTTGCCGGTAACAAGATTGAACGAGGTATTGGGATACCGACGATCGAATCTCGGGCAAGTAACATATCGATAGACAAAGGGAATAGCGTACGGGGTTGATTGAATCCTCGACATCGTGGTTCATCCGATGAGATCATCGTGGAGCATGTGGGAGCCAACATGGGTATCCAGATCCCGCTATTGGTTATTGACCGGAGAGTCGTCTCGGTCATGTCTGCTTGTCTCTCGAACCCGTAGGGTCTACACACTTAAGGTTCAGTTACGCTAGGGTTGTAGGGATATGTATATGCAGTAACCCGAATGTTGTTCGGAGTCCCGGATGAGATCTCGGACGTCACGAGGAGTTTCGGAATGGTCCGGAGATAAAGATTTATATATGGGAAGTCCTGTTTCGGGCATCGGGACAAGTTTCGGGGTTATCGGTATTGTACCGGGACCACCGGAAGGGTCCCGGGGGTCCACCGGGTGGGTCCACCTGTCCCGGGGGGCCACATGGGCTGTAAGGGGGTGCGCCTTGGCCTAATGGGCCAAGGGCACCAGCCCCACATAGGCCCATGCGCCTAGGGTTTAGAAGGGGAAGAGTCCTAGGAGGGTAAGGCACCTCCTAGGTGCCTTGGGGGGGAGGGAAACCCCCCTAGGCCGCCGCACCCCCTAGGAGATTGGATCTCCTAGGGCCGGCCACCCCCCCTTGGCACCCCTATATATAGTGGGGGAGAGGAGGGACTTCATACCGGAACGCCTCGGCCTTTGGTTGCCTCCTTCTCCCTCCCCAACACCTCCTCAACCTCCATAGTGCTTAGCGAAGCTCTGCCGGAGTACTGCAGCTCCATCAACACCACGCCGTCGTGCTGCTGCTGGTGCCATCTCCCTCAACCTCTCCTCCCTCCCTTGCTGGATCAAGAAGGAGGAGACGTGGCTGTTCCGTACGTGTGTTGAACGCGGAGGTGCCGTCCGTTCGGCGCTGGTCATCGGTGATTTGGATCACGTCGAGTACGACTACATCATCACCGTTCTTTTGAACGCTTCCGCTCGCGATCTACAAAGGTATGTAGATGCATCTAATCACTCGTTGCTAGATGAACTCCTAGATGATCTTGGTGAAACGAGTAGGAAATTTTTTGTTTTCTGCAACGTTCCCCAACAGTGGCATCATGAGCTAGGTCTATGCGTAGTTCTTCTTGCGCGAGTAGAACACAATTTGTTGTGGGCGTAGATTTGTCAACTTTCTTGCCGTTACTAGTCCTTTCTTGCTTCAGCGGTATTGTGGGATGAAGCGGCCCGGACCAACGTTACACGTACGCTTACGTGAGACCGGTTCCACCGACTAACATGCACTAGTTGCATAAGGTGGCTGGCGGGTGTCTGTCTCTCCTACTTTAGTTGGAGCGGAATCGATGAACAGGGTCCTTATGAAGGGTAAATAGAAGTTGACAAATCACGTTGTGGCTTTAACGTAGGTAAGAAAACGTTCTTGCTAGAACCCTAATTCAGCCACGTAAAACTTGCAACAACAATTAGAGGACGTCTAACTTGTTTTTGCAGCAAGTGGTTTGTGATATGATATGGCCAAAGTTGTGATGAATGATGAATGATCTATATGTGATGTATGAGATGTTCATGCTATTGTAATAGGATTCACGACTTGCATGTCGATGAGTATGACAACCGGCAGGAGCCATAGGAGTTGTCTTTATTCTTTTATATGACCTGCGTGTCATCAAGAAACGCCATGTAAATTACTTTACTTTATTGCTAAACGCGTTAGCCATAGTAGTAGAAGTAATAGTTGGCGAGCAACTTCATGGAGACACGATGATGGAGATCATGATGATGGAGATCATGGTGTCAAGCCGGTGACAAGATGATCATGGAGCCCCAAGATGGAGATCAAAGGAGCTATGTGATATTGGCCATATCATGTCACGTTTATTATTTGATTGCATGTGATGTTTATCATGTTTTGCATCTTGTTTACTTAGAACGACGGTAGTAAATAAGATGATCCCTCACAATAATTTCAAGAAGTGTTCCCCCTAACTGTGCACCGTTGCGACAGTTCGCTGTTTCAAAACACCACGTGATGATCGGGTGTTTTATTCAGACGTTCACATACAACGGGTGTAAGACAGATTTACACATGCAAACACTTAGGTTGACTTGACGAGCCTAGCATGTACAGACATGGCCTCGGAACACAGAAGACCGAAAGGTCGAGCATGAGTCGTATAGAAGATACGATCAACATGAAGATGTTCACCGATGTTGACTAGTCCGTCTCACGTGATGATCGGACACGGTCTAGTTTAACTCGGATCATGTAATACTTAGATGACCAGAGGGATGTCTAATCTAAGTGGGAGTTCACTAATAATTTGATTAGTTGAACTTAATTATCATGAACTTAGTCTAAAATCTTTGCAATATGTCTTGTAGATCAAATGGCCAACGTAGTCCTCAACTTCAACGCGTTCCTAGAGAAAACTAAGCTGAAAGACGATGGCAGCAACTATACGGACTGGGTCCGGAACCTGAGGATCATCCTCATAGCTGCCAAGAAAGATTATGTCCTACAAGCACCGCTTGGTGATGCACCCGTTCTCCCTGCAGAACAAGATGTTATGAACGCTTGGCAGGCACGTTTCGATGACTACTCCCTCGTTCAGTGCGGCATGCTTTACAGCCTAGAGCCGGGGCTCCAAAAGCGTTTTGAGAGACATGGAGCATATGAGATGTTTGAAGAGCTGAAAATGGTTTTCCAAGCTCATGCCCGGGTCGAGAGATATGAAGTCTCCGACAAATTCTTTAGCTGTAAGATGGAGGAAAACAGTTCTGTCAGTGAGCACATACTCACTATGTCTGGGTTGCATAACCGCTTGACTCAGCTGGGAGTTAATCTCCCGGATGATGCGGTCATTGACAGAATCCTCCAGTCGCTTCCACCAAGCTACAAGAGCTTTGTGATGAACTTCAATATGTAGGGGATGGAAAAGACCATTCCTGAAGTATTTGCTATGCTGAAATCAGCAGAGGTAGAAGTCAGAAAGGAACATCAAGTGTTGATGGTCAATAAAACCACTAAGTTCAAGAAAGGCAAGGGTAAAAAGAACTTCAAGAAGGACGGCAAGGAGGTTGCCGCGCCCGGCAAGCAAGCTGCTGGGAAGAAGCCAAAGAATGGACCCAAGCCCGAGACTGAGTGCTTTTATTGCAAGGGAAGCGGTCACTGGAAGCGGAACTGCCCTAAGTACTTAGCGGATAAGAAGGCCGGCAAAACAAAAGGTATATGTGATATACATGTAATTGATGTGTACCTTACTAGTGCCCGTAGTAGCTCCTGGGTATTTGATACCGGTGCAGTTGCTCACATTTGTAACTCAAAGCAGGGGCTACGGAATAAGCGGAAACTAGCAAAGGACGAGGTAACGATGCGCGTCGGGAATGGTTCCAAGGTCAATGTGATCGCCGTCGGCACGCTACCTCTGCATCTCCCTTCGGGATTAGTTTTAAACCTTAATAATTGTTATTTAGTGCCAGCTTTGAGCATGAACATTGTATCGGGATCTCGTTTAATTCGAGATGGCTACTCTTTTAAATCTGAGAATAATGGTTGTTCCATTTTTATGAGAGATATGTTTTATGGTCATGCTCCTATGGTGAATGGTTTATTCCTTATGAATCTCGAACGTGATGCTACACATATTCATAATGTGAGTACCAAAAGAAGTAAGGTTGATAATGATAGTCCCACATACTTGTGGCACTGCCGCCTTGGTCACATAGGTGTTAAACGCATGAAGACGCTCCATGCTGATGGACTTTTAGAGTCTCTTGATTATGAATCATTTGACACGTGCGAACCATGCCTTATGGGTAAAATGACCAAGACTCCGTTCTCAGGAACAATGGAGCGAGCAACCGACTTATTGGAAATCATACATACTGATGTGTGCGGTCCGATGAGTATTGAGGCTCGCGGTGGCTATCGTTATGTTCTCACCCTCACTGATGATTTAAGTAGGTATGGGTATATCTACTTAATGAAACACAAGTCTGAAACCTTTGAAAAGTTCAAGGAATTTCAGAGTGAGGTTGAAAATCAACGTGACAGGAAAATCAAGTTTCTACGATCAGATCGTGGAGGAGAATACTTGAGTCACGAGTTTGGGGCACACTTAAGAAAATGTGGAATAGTTTCACAACTCACGCCGCCTGGAACACCTCAGCGTAATGGTGTGTCCGAACGTCGTAATCGCACTCTGTTAGATATGGTGTGATCTATGATGTCTCTTACCGATTTACCGCTTTCTTTTTGGGGCTATGCTTTAGAGACTGCCGCATTCACTTTAAATAGGGCTCCGTCGAAATCCGTTGAGACGACACCGTATGAATTATGGTTTGGGAAGAAACCTAAGCTGTCGTTTCTAAAAGTTTGGGGATGCGATGCTTATGTCAAGAAACTTCAACCTGAAAAGCTCGAACCCAAATCGGAAAAATGCGTCTTCATAGGGTACCCAAAAGAAACTATTGGGTACACCTTCTACCTCAGATCCGAAGGCAAGATCTTTGTTGCCAAGAATGGGTCCTTTCTGGAGAAAGAGTTTCTCTCGAAAGAAGTAAGTGGGAGGAAAGTAGAGCTTGATGAAGTATTACCTCTTGAACCGGAAAATGGCGCAACTCAAGAAAATGTTCCTGAGGTGCCTGCACCGACTAGAGAGGAAGTTAATGAAAATGATCAAGATACTTCTGATCAAGCCCCTACTGAAATCCGAAGGTCTACAAGGACACGTTTCGCACCAGAGTGGTACGGCAACCCTGTCTTGGAAATCATGTTGTTAGACAACGGTGAACCTTCGAACTATGAAGAAGCGATGGCGGGACCAGATTCCGACAAATGGCTGGAAGCCATGAAATCCGAGATAGGATCCATGTATGAAAACAAAGTATGGACTTTGACTGACTTGCCCGTTGAGCGGCGAGCCATAGAAAATAAATGGATCTTTAAGAGGAAGACAGGCGCGGATGGTAATGTGACCATCTATAAAGCTCGGCTTGTCGCTAAGGGTTATCGACAAGTTCAAGGGGTTGACTACGATGAGACTTTCTCACCGGTAGCAAAGCTGAAGTCCGTCCGAATCATGTTAGCAATTGCCGCATTCTATAATTACGAAATATGGCAAATGGACGTCAAAACGGCATTCCTTAATGGTTTCCTTAAGGAAGAATTGTATATGATACAGCCGGAAGGTTTTGTCGATCCTAAGAATGCTGACAAAGTGTGCAAGCTCCAACGCTCGATTTATGGGCTGGTGCAAGCATCTCGGAGTTGGAACATTCGCTTTGATGAGATGATTAAAGCGTTTGGGTTTACACAGACTTATGGAGAAGCCTGCGTTTACAAGAAAGTGAGTGGGAGCTCTATAGCATTTCTCATATTATATGCAGATGACATACTTTTGATGGGAAATGATATAGAACTCTTGGACAGCATCAAGGCCTACTTGAATAAAAGTTTTTCAATGAAGGACCTTGGAGAAGCTGCTTATATATTAGGCATCAAAATCTATAGAGATAGATCAAGACGCCTCATAGGTCTTTCACAAAGCACATACCTTGATAAGATATTGAAGAAGTTCAATATGAATCAATCCAAGAAGGGGTTCTTGCCTGTGTTGCAAGGTATGAAATTGAGCTCAGCTCAATGTCCGACCACGGCAGAAGATATAGAAGAGATGAGCGTCATCCCCTATGCCTCAGCCATAGGTTCTATTATGTATGCCATGCTGTGTACCAGACCTGATGTAAACCTTGCCGTAAGTTTGGTAGGAAGGTACCAAAGTAATCCCGGCAAGGAACACTGGACAGCGGTCAAGAATATCCTGAAGTACCTGAAAAGGACTAAGGAAATGTTTCTCGTTTATGGAGGTGACGAAGAGCTCGTCGTAAAGGGTTACGTCGACGCTAGCTTCGACACAGATCTGGATGACTCTAAGTCACAAACCGGATACGTGTATATTTTGAATGGTGGGGCAGTGAGCTGGTGCAGTTGCAAGCAAAGCGTCGTGGCGGGATCTACATGTGAAGCGGAGTACATGGCAGCCTCGGAGGCAGCACATGAAGCAATATGGGTGAAGGAGTTCATCACCGACCTAGGAGTCATACCCAATGCGTCGGGGCCGATCAAGCTCTTCTGTGACAACTCTGGAGCTATTGCACTTGCCATGGAGCCCAGGTTTCACAAGAAGACAAGGCACATCAAGCGTCGCTTCAACTCCATTCGTGAAAATGTTCAAGATGGAGACATAGAGATTTGTAAAGTACATACGGACCTGAATGTAGCAGATCCGTTGACTAAACCTCTCCCTAGAGCAAAACATGATCAACACCAGAATTCCATGGGTGTTCGATTCATCACAATGTAACTAGATTATTGACTCTAGTGCAAGTGGGAGACTGTTGGAAATATGCCCTAGAGGCAATAATAAAAGCATTATTATTATATTTCCTTGTTCATGATAATTGTCTTTATTCATGCTATAATTGTGTTATCCGGAAATCGTAATGCATGTGTGAATAACAGACACCAACATGTCCCTAGTGAGCCTCTAGTTGACTAGCTCGTTGATCAACAGATAGTCATGGTTTCCTGACTATGGACACTGGATGTCATTGATAACGAGATCACATCATTGGGAGAATGATGTGATGGACAAGACCCAATCCTAAACATAGCACAAGATCGTATAGTTCGTTTGCTAGAGTTTTGCAATGTCAAAGTATCTTTTCCTTAGACCATGAGATCGTGTAACTCCCGGATACCGTAGGAGTGCTTTGGGTATGCCAAACGTCACAACGTAACTGGGTGACTATAAAGGTAGACTACGGGTATCTCCGAAAGTGTCTGTTGGGTGACATGGATCAAGACTGGGATTTGTCACTCCGTATGACGGAGAGGTATCACTGGGCCCACTCGGTAATGCATCATCATAATGAGCTCAGAGTGACCAAGTGTCTGGTCACGGGATCATGCATTACGGTACGAGTAAAGTGACTTGCCGGTAACAAGATTGAACGAGGTATTGGGATACCGACGATCGAATCTCGGGCAAGTAACATATCGATAGACAAAGGGAATAGCGTACGGGGTTGATTGAATCCTCGACATCGTGGTTCATCCAATGAGATCATCGTGGAGCATGTGGGAGCCAACATGGGTATCCAGATCCCGCTGTTGGTTATTGATCGGAGAGTCGTCTCGGTCATGTCTGCTTGTCTCTCGAACCCGTAGGGTCTACACACTTAAGGTTCAGTTACGCTAGGGTTGTAGGGATATGTATATGCAGTAACCCGAATGTTGTTCGGAGTCCCGGATGAGATCCCGGACGTCACGAGGAGTTCCGGAATGGTCCGGAGATAAAGATTTATATATGGGAAGTCCTGTTTCGGGCATCGGGACAAGTTTCGGGGTTATCGGTATTGTACCGGGACCACCGGAAGGGTCCCGGGGGTCCACCGGGTGGGTCCACCTGTCCCGGGGGGCCACATGGGCTGTAAGGGGGTGCGCCTTGGCCTAATGGGCCAAGGGCACCAGCCCCACATAGGCCCATGCGCCTAGGGTTTAGAAGGGGAAGAGTCCTAGGAGGGTAAGGCACCTCCTAGGTGCCTTGGGGGGGAGGGAAACCCCCCTAGGCCGCCGCACCCCCTAGGAGATTGGATCTCCTAGGGCCGGCCACCCCCCCTTGGCACCCCTATATATAGTGGGGGAGAGGAGGGACTTCATACCGGAACGCCTCGGCCTTTGGTTGCCTCCTTCTCCCTCCCCAACACCTCCTCAACCTCCATAGTGCTTAGCGAAGCTCTGCCGGAGTACTGCAGCTCCATCAACACCACGCCGTCGTGCTGCTGCTGGTGCCATCTCCCTCAACCTCTCCTCCCTCCCTTGCTGGATCAAGAAGGAGGAGACGTGGCTGTTCCGTACGTGTGTTGAACGCGGAGGTGCCGTCCGTTCGGCGCTGGTCATCGGTGATTTGGATCACATCGAGTACGACTACATCATCACCGTTCTTTTGAACGCTTCCGCTCGCGATCTACAAAGGTATGTAGATGCATCTAATCACTCGTTGCTAGATGAACTCCTAGATGATCTTGGTGAAACGAGTAGGAAATTTTTTGTTTTCTGCAACGTTCCCCAACACATTTGTCCAAATTCAGCATTACAATATGTGATTTACTATGAGATGGGAGTATCTTTCGGCAAGGCACTCAAATTATAGGGAGTTAAATATTTGTCCAAAGGAGGGTTATGTTGAAGGCTTGCAATAGGATAATCATACAGATGTAGATTTGATACTCAATAATTCTTAGCAGTTTAAAGACAAACTTACACATTTTGGTGCGACTTATGCAAATATCGTAGTCCCACTCGTGTGTGATGAATAAGAAAGCAATGCAATCTTCCAGAATGGGCACCTCCTGGCCGTCGCTCCCACCCACGGCACCAACAATGACAACGGGGTAGGGTGAGGCCCCACTCGCTGCCGCCATCGTCGTCATGCAGAGTCCACGCCTCCCACCCCTGCACTCTTTTCTCTTCCCACACCCTTCATCAGCACAAATCACCCCTCACCGGTTAGTTCTTCGGTCACTCCGCACTATCCGTATGGGGCCTCCCCCTGCTGCTGCGGTGCGGCGGCGAGGGCTGGTGTTGTGGTTGCATGGCTCCGGCGAGACGGGCGAACAGAGCCGCGCCCCCTGCTTCACCGACGCCCCCATCACTTGCGGTTTCTGATTGGAGGGAGAACGACATGTGTGATCTCACCCTGTTGCTCGATCGATTTGCTGTGTTGCTATTGCAGGTGACGTGGTGATCAATGCTTGGTTCGGCATCTCAGAGGTCCCTATAACCGTCGTAATTCCCTGCTCAATTAACGCCAGAAACAACTGTTTGTTGTTGATGTTCTGTTTGTTACATAGGCTGTAGCCATGCACGTTTTTGTCTTCAGTACTCAATATTTGTTGCTACAATTTACCACTAAAAACTGCCTAACATTATTTACTGATGTTGCTGCAGTTTGCACAGTATGCATGCATCAGAAACCGAGCTTGCTTGATAGTAGTTTGTTCACAGACCATTACAAAGCAAATGTTCCTTTGGTACTCAAGAACAAAGATGACATTGTTTTCTCTTGAATAAATTTAAACTATAGAGTAAGTTCTTGAGTACTTTGCATTATACTAAAAGGCACTTGCTCTAAGTTAACCATTTTAGAATCCTCATGACCATTAGAGGACATCAGTGTTCAAGTTACAAAAACAGAGTACCTGGAGTCCGGGTATACAACACATAGTAGGATGAGAATATATATTCGGCCGCATAGCTCGACACACCCAAACACTGTACACACCCACCATTTCTCGCCACACAGAGGCCATGGCTCCCAAGCCTTCACTCTTTCCCCTCCAACATCCTCCACCAGTATAACTACCACTTCATTACCTTCCATGTCGTTGATCCATTGGTGACAAGCCCGCACTATCCGAATGACAACTCCCTCTGCGATGATGATGGTGGATAGGCTCGTGTTTGGTTCCAAGGTGTCACGAGAGGGGCAAGCAGAGATGGACCCAAGTCGTCCCCTACTTCTTTGTCTCCCCTGCCCTCTGTGTGTCGTTTCTCACTGCCCCATCACCGGCTACACTACGTTCTTTGGTGCCCAAATGTTGTTCAAGAATCAAGACTAGTAACACAGGAACGCCGTATGCATGTTAATTAATCATTTTTTAGCTGGGAGAACAAAGATATGTTGTGGCTATTTAGGAGGAATGGCTATAGACTATAGTAACAAGAAACCATTTTCGAAATTTTGGGTATATGGCATAGAGCGGACCTTTCAGCATAAAGCTATTGGTACGCCATTGAGAATTTAACAGTAAGTACTATATTAGTCATGGTATTGAGGTGTACTAAATTTAGGCTTCATCCGACATGAGATCATTGTTATCATAATTAAGAGGCAATTAATATATGGAGTCCATTAACTGGTCAACAATACTTGAGAACACCTATGTACTATAAGCACTCTCTTAAGCTTGTGCTAGACAACCGTGAGACCTGCGCCGTCTCTGAACACAATTTATTTTTATTGCCTTTTATTTATTTTCAATTCTTAAACTAAAAAATATTACTCAAACTTGGCTTCCAACACTTAGAAATTTTTCTTGGCTATTTGTAAAAAAAATCCTTTTAGCTTGAGAGAAGTGCATATTACACCCCCCCCCCCAGCTCTACCCCTAGTCTAATATACAACCCCCAACTTCAATACCGTCTAATCTACAACCCTCACTCTCAAAATCTCCCGGAACTCACCCTCCCCCCGCCGCCCCCTTGACTGGGGTGAACACTAAATTAAAAAAAGTGTAATTATTTTTTTGGAATTTACTGTTCATTCGGTGAAAAAAGTCAACATTATTTTTTATTTTTCGAAAGAAATTTAAAAAATCAAAATTTTTGCTCACTCATCTGCACCCGGTGAACAGTACATTCAGAAAAAAACAAATTTATTTTTTGCATGGAACATGTCTCAATCCGTGAGGTCCCTACCAATTGTCATCGTGTTCAGACATCTGAGTAGCTCTCAGCAAACAATACAAAACTGGCCCGAACTGTGCACAAACAGTTAACTGTTTCACAGACCCCACTTTTGTATTTTTTGCTAAGAGCTACTTAGATGTCCAAACGAGCTGAAAATTGGTATGGACATCACACACTCAAACATCGCTCATGCAAAAAAAATCATTTTTTTGTACTTGTTTGAACTTACTGTTTACCTGATGAAAATTTTGAAACTATTTTTTTATTTTTTTTCCAAAAAATTGAATTAACTCACCTGGTTTAAAAACCGAATTTATTTTTTGAATGTTCCCCACATGTTTTTTAATTTACTATTCGCCAAGTCAACGGGTCAAAACTTGTCAACACGGAGGGGAGGGTTAAATTCTGGCAGGTTTTGAGAGTTAGGGGTTGTAGATTAGACGATATTGCAGTTGAGATGTATATTAGATTAGGGCTAGAGTTGGGGGGGGGGGGTTGTAATATGCACTTCTCTCTTTTAGCTCCTTGTTGTCTTTGACAGCCCTATTTGTTGAAAAGATTACAATGATCCACGTGCATTTCTGTGTAAACATACTTCAAGAAATATGGTTAATTGAAAAATAGGATCCTTCGATGACAATTAAGTTAGCAACTAGCGCAATATCGGTGATGGTTTCCATGTCTTGGTTAAAAACACATTTCACAAATTTATTGAGGGAGAGATACAACGTTAGACAAGCCTAAAATCTTAGCATGTCTCGGGGGCGCGCAGAGAACAAAATTTCTAATCTTCTCGTTCAGGCATTCTAATGGGAACATGGGCACTCCATTAGTGGTACCGCCGACATACCAAAGACATAATGGATGGAAATTGGAACCTGATTAGGCTTATGCAACTTCTTGTATTTCCTCATGCATTTCTCTCTACGCCCCAACTAACATCATGAACGTTTACCATTCCTTATCTCTTGAGGGTCATTTGATTCACAACTCTTAAATGACAACTAAGAAACATTACATGAATGAAATGCAAGCTCACACTTCTAGCATGACATTGCTATACTATATATGTATGGTTTCGTGAACTTGCTTGGAAACATTACTACATGTAAATCGGGAGTGATAAACATCCCACATATGTGTCAAAGCTATAGGCTTGTATTTATTTTCTTCCCCGGCAAGACATATCCATGAGCTTTGAAATATTGGAGGAAAACAAAAAAACCCGGGCTGCATGTAATTATTATTTCCAATATGTGATTCCTTTCCATAATTTCTGCTATGCACTTTGGTTGCGGTTTCTTTCCAATCTGCAGTTGGTTTATTGTGCGCCACCTCTCGGCGTGAATTCTTCGAGTAGGATCAGTGAACATAGTCACCACCATGGCCGGGAGTCCGGGACAATATCATTTCCTTCAATTCGGTAAATTAGAATATGTGGTGTTCCATCAGATGGAAGTACTAGTTGACAAGGCCCTTAAATTATAGGAAGTTAAAAAAATGTACATTGTGCCGGCCTTTGACGTCGGACAATCCTTGTAGTAGGATAGTTTTATGAATGAATACTTTGGAGTACATTTTTTTAAAGGAATGCCTATTCGGCACACTTTATTTCGAAGCCAACAGAGTTACATTCTGAATTACAAGAGGTAGTAAGAAACTAGGAGGATCATCTTCCCAAAAAATAGAAGACTTCGACTCATAAGAGTGTTTTGCTAAGTGATGTGCGACCAAATTTGCATCCCGCTTACAGTGTTGGAAAGAGATACCAGCAACGTGCTTTGCTCTAGCAAAAATTTCTGTCAAGGTTGCCGAGGAGGGGCCAAAAATTTCAGTGACACCATTGCATGCATTAATCAACTCCAAACAGCCAAACTCCAAGGTAACCCACGAGCATCCTAGTCGTTCCAGTAGATCCATTCCTTTAAGCATGGCTAAAGACTTTGCTTACATTTGTTAGCAGAGACCATGGTTTCTTACACAAATTGGGACACATTTTTGTGTGACTGATGCAAATATGGTAGGGGCAGCATGATAGAGGTACTTGACTAAGCCAAATTTCACCATCACCGTTGTCAGTGACGAATACAAAGGCAAAACGCAGTCCGGCAGCAGCGGCAACTCCCGGCCGGCGCCCTTAGCCGCCACTCCCGCCGGCAGAGAGTGGTTCCAGAGCCCCACGGCAACTGGGATAGGGTGAGGGTATATTTGGGTCGCGCGGGACAGCCCGCCCACGCCCCGCACATGCAGAGCCCATGCCTCCGGCCTCCCACGCCCACACTATTTTCCATCGCCGCACCCTTCACCGGCACAAACCACCTCCTGCACCTCCGGCCGCGCCGCCGATCGGTTCTTTGTTGACTCCGCGCTGTCCGGGCGGCGCCTCCCCATGCCGCTGCTGCAGCGGCAAGGGCCCACGGGATGGTGCTGTGGCTGCACGGCTCCGCCCAGGCGGGCAAGCAGAGCCACGCCCTACTTCTCGGACGCCTCCGCTCTCCTCCCGTCCTTCCCCACCGCCCCCATCGCCTGCTAGGGTACATCATCCGGTGCCCAAATCGCGCATCCTGATTCGAGGGGAAAATGCACCTGCGATTTTATTCAATTCCTAGATCGATTTGCGGTGTTGCTGCTGCAGCTGACGTGATGATCAATGCTTGCTTACTTGGTACGATCCCGAAGGTCCCCGTAGCCGCCGTAATTACCTGCTCAATTACCCCCAGGAACAACTGCTTGTTGTTTATGTTCCACTTGTTACATAGACTGTAGCCACACACGTTTTTCTCTTCAGTGCTCAATATTTCTTGCTACAGTTTAGCACTACAAATTGTCTAACACTATTTACCTTTGCTGCTGCAGTCTGCACAATATGCATGCATCAAAAACCAAGCTTGCTTGATACAGTACTTTGTTTCGCAGACCATTACAAAGTAAATGTTCTTTTGTATAACATGATAAATAAGGTTTTGTATCTGTGGTACTGTTACTTTAGAACACAGATGCCATTATTTTCTCTTGAATAAATTTTCTTTTTCAAAGTACGCCAATAGCATACCGTAGTTTTATACAAGGGTAGAAAAGTCAATTACAAGAGGCGATAAACAATGCGAACATTATTTGTGCCGAACACCCACACCACACCTAGGAATAACAAAAGCTAACTCCTCACAATACAGTACAAACTCCTACCACCGGCTAGCTTCCAATCTTCCCAAATCTGAAAGATGCAATCAATCAGCTCGAACGACGTTTACTGTGCAGACGTGTTCGCAAACACCCTAGCATTGTGTTGCTTCCATAACTCCCAACAAATGAGAGTCACAAACGAGCCCACACGTCCGCGCTCGTCCTTGCTCACGTTCTTTCTCACCCGTAGCCACCAAGATTCACTACTAGAAAAACAGCTATAGCTAATATGGACACTAATGGCGCATTATACATGTGTAGGTGCGTCATTAGTAACCAAAACAGTAATGACGCATCAGGTGAAAAGTGCGCCATTACTAAGTTTGACCCAGTCATACACATAGTAATGACGCACTTTTCTACCTGATGCACCTATACAAAGTGCGTCATTACTAACTTTGATCAAGGTTTGACCAAGTCATACACATAGTAATGGCGCACTTTGTGAAGGTGCGCCATTACTAAATGCATCCCCCGATGGACTGCCTTTTCAGTTTAAAAGAAATAAAAGAAAATGATGAAAATGTCAAAAAATAAAAGAAAATAAGTTTCCCATGTGATATGTGGTCTAGTTGTTGGGAAAATTTACAAATATGAATTTCGACTTTATTGGCAAAATCTCTCTGGAATTTAGTAAAATGGGCATAACTTTTGCATACGAACTCGGATTAAAAAGTTTTTTATATGAAAAATCAACTACTCAAAAAGTTACATCCGATTCAACCGGGGAAACCCCTTTGAAGATTTTTAGAATCCCCAAAAACCTAACAAAATAAAAGATACGGGGCTTTTAAGATCTAGAGGCGGAAAAATGGAAAAAAATTCAAACTTAGTAATGTCGCACCATTTGCTAGATTTGGTTTCAAAATTTCAAACCTAACAGGAAAAAAAATTTGGTTTCGAATTTTTTTTAGAAAAATGTTCAAAATATGATACGTAATATGACCGGCAAGTTTGAAATATTTTTTCAAAATTTCATCACACTCATGAACATGAACAAAGTCCTAGACATCAACAAGGTTTAATAGGATTGATATGATACATATATCAACAAGTGCCTGTTAAGTGCGCTGGTGCTGGGGTTGGATTTGACCACGGAGTGCGATTTGACTTGAGATTAAGCATATTGACCCGAGATTAAGCCATAGTGACCCGAGATTAAGAAAAATTTGAAAAAATAAAATAAAATTTTTTTTTGAAAAAAATTGTTAGTAATGACGCACTTCTATGTAGTGCGCCATTACTAAGTCAGATACTAATGGCGCACTTCTAGGGATAGTAATGGCGCATCAAATGTGCGCCATTACTATTTGTTACTAGTGGCGTGTTAATAGTGGCGCACCTATAGTGCGCCATTAACAGCAAAAACTGATGCACCACTAACAACCTTTTTTCTAGTAATGATTGAAGGGTATCAGTCGAACAAAGGCTAGGGATGTTTATTTTGGCAGTTAGGAAGCATCGTTGCCAGACTTCCCTAGCCTTGCCACATAGTGCCAGAATGTGATCCACCGAGTCAGTGTGCTGCAGGCAAGTGTAACACGAAGAAGGAGAGTCCTGCAGTCCATGACGATGCCTCCTATCCGATGTCCAAAGCATGTATTCTATTGCTAACCACATGAAGATTTTACATTTCAGGGGTGCCCAACATTTCCAAATGCTCGTCGCAGCCTCGAATCTAGCCCTGCCATGGCAGAGGGTGTACACATAAGTAGCCGGGTACATGCTCGATGCAGTCGATGGCCAGTGGAAAACGTCGTCCACTTGATCATCTATACTATTAAAGGAGAATCGAACGTCGTGATGGTTCGACCTTCGGTATTACCCCGTGCCAAAATAGATCGAAGGAAACAACCCACGTTCGATGACAGAAAAAAAAACTCCACGATCTCCACCTCCTCCCCGACAGAAAAATTTCCCCTTCCCCAGGCACGACCCATCTACAAATCTTCTCCCGCACCCACCCCGCGCCTCCCTGTCGAAAGGACGCCACCACTCTCCGGCGATCCCCGACACCTCCTCTTGTGTGGGAGTAACTCCCTCTACGCCCGTCTATTGTGTGCCGCTACCGCCCCGCCCATGGACCTTTTGGGCATGGTCGGGACCGGCACCGCACCACGACGGTGGAGGCAGCGACTAAGGTCTAGGAGGAGAGGCACAGGAGCTGCAGCGGTGCAGGCCGTCACGGAGGTCGAGGAGGAGGAGAAAGGCTCGACGGAGTGTGGCCTTGCCAGAATGCCCACGTCGATGGCGCGCCACCGCTCTCGCTGGTGGGGTCAATTTCGCCGCGCCTCGTCGCCCTCAAATCCCAACTACCTCGATGTCGATCCCGTTTCTATCCCCAAAGAAATCGTTGCAGTCGGCCTCCTCCTTCATCGCTCGCATCGGCCAATCCGACATTTCCTTATATCCTCTCACCCACGGTCTCTCACTTTCCCGGCGCCGACCCCTGCTCCGTCTCCGCCCGCCATCCCCTTGACCCGAGTCGTCTTCCGGTGCAATAGATAAGTCGGCAAGCTCACTGAGGCCCATGGCCCGGCTATGTAAACTCTAGTGTTGCTGTTTAGGCCGTTATCAACCTCACCGGAGGTGCTCTGTTTATATAGCTTGAATGACAAGATCAGTTACAAATGAATAGATCATGGATAATCAAGAGAGGACTCTTGTCCTTCTATATTCTAGCACTAAGTACTAATTACCCAACGTTACTTCATGCTAATGGCAGCACTAACTCATACTTGTTATCTTAACATCCCCCCTCGATCGAAAAGCGGGGAGCACATTGAGATCGCTTCTGAACCTTTCAAACTGCTGAGCCATCAATGGTTTGGTTAGTATATCTGCGAGTTGATCATGAGTTGAGATATGTCGAATTTCAAGTGCCTTTTTTGCAACTCTTTCACGTACGAAATGATAATCAATCTCGATATGCTTCATGCGAGCATGAAAAACTGGATTCATGGAGAGATACGTCGCGCCAATATTATCACACCACAAAGACGGTGGCCTGCTCTCTGGAATACCAAGCTCTCCAAGTAACGCTTGTATCCACATGAGCTCTGCTGTTGCATTTGCTACAGACTTGTACTCGGCCTCCGTACTTGAACGAGAAACAGTAGGCTGTTTCCGAGAATTCCATGCTACTAGATTACCACCAAGGAAAACGGCATGACCACCGGTGGATCGTCGGTCATCTGGGCACCCGGCCCAGTCAGCGTCAGAGAAGACACTGAGCATCATGGATGGAGAATGCCGGAGTAGGAGTCCATATGACGATGTTCCCTGAAGATACCGCAGGATCCGTTTCACGGCTGTCCAATGAGCTTCAGTCGGCGAGTGTAAGAACTGGCAGACCTTATTTACGCTATACGAGATATCGGGCCTCGTCAGTGTAAGGTATTGAAGTGCACCAACCACACTGCGATAGCGTGTGGCCTTAGTTGAAGACAAGGGTGTCCCAGACTGTTTGGATAGCTTCTCCATTGTTGCCATCGGTGTAATGCATGACTTTGAGTTTGCCATGTCTGCCTTCTTTAGAAGATCTAGTATATACTTGCGCTGGCAAAGAGCAAGACCACCTTCAACATTCTGAACTTCAATGCCAAGGAAGTAGCTCAATACTCCAAGATCCTTGATGGCAAAATCATGACGAAGCTGATTCAGCAAACGACCAATGGCTGCATCACATGAACTGATGATAATAATATCATCAACATATATGAGGAAATACATGTGGAGCCCCCCTTTCCGAAATATGAATAGAGAGACATCAGCTGCTGATGCGCGGAAGCCTAGATCAAGAAGACGAGAGCTTAGGCGGGAAAACCACGCACGTGGTGCCTGTTTCAAGCCATAAAGAGATTTCTTTAGTTTGCATAGATGGCGAGGGAACTGTTGATCGATGTAGCCTGGCGGTTGATACATGTACACGTCTTCAGTCAACACCCCATGCAAGAATGCATTCTGAACATCAAGTTGTCGTATACTCCACTGATGAGTGACTGCAAGAGACAATAGAACACGAATTGTAGTGGGCTTGACGACCGGACTGAAAGTATCATCATAATCAATTCCTTGGCGTTGTTTGAATCCTTTAGCAACTAGACGAGCTTTGTACCGATCAACAGAGCCATCAGCCTTGTGTTTGATCTTAAAAACCCATTTACTATCAATTATATTGAGTCCTGGACGAAATGGAACCAAACTCCAGGTATCATTCCGATGCAAGGCAGCAATCTCGTCATCCATTGCAGCCTTCCAAGATGGATGTCGTGCAGCTTCAGTGTAGTTGGTAGGCCCGGCGGGGTCCTCTGAAGATGTCGTGCACACATACGTAACGGTGCCATCAGTGCGGATGTACGGCTTGACAATGCCAGACTGAGACCGAGTGTGCGGGCGCATCTGTGTCAGTACAGGAGGCGCCGGGGCCGCTGAATCAGCTACCGCGGAAGAACCTGAGCTCGAGGTGGCAGGAGAATCTGAGCCAGAAGACGACCCATATGTGTCGGAGTTGGCCGCTGCAGAGCCAAGTGTTATCTGTTGAGAAACCGTGGTTGTCTCATGATCCATGCTATGAGGCGCAGATGACGTCGATTCCGAATCAGCAGCAGAATCTGCATGAGCATCAAAAGAAACAGACTGCACATCGGCCATTAGATCATTGGAACTATTAGTACTTCCGCTTGGGGCTGGAACATGGGCTGGTGAATGTGTGGTGGGGGGCAAAAGTTGGACATATGGGAGTGTTGATGAATTGGCAGGTGCAAGCGTAGCTTCAAACATACGAGCAAATGGAAAAACCGCTTCATCGAAAACCACATCACGAGAAATATATATGCGTCCAGTACTAGCATCGAGACACTTATATCCCTTGTGGTGTGAACTATAGCCAACAAAGATGCATTCTTTGGATCGGAAAGCCAGTTTTCTAGAATTGTAGGGGCGAAGATGTGGCCAACATGCACAACCAAATGATTTCATCATGGTGTAGTCGGGTTTAGTGCCAAAAAGACGCTCCATGGGAGACGCATTATCTATGACACGTGTTGGTAGACGATTAATAAGAAAGGTAGCTGTGAGGAACGCCTCATCCCAAAAGCGAACGGCATGGAAGCATGGGCAAGAAGAGCGAGTCCAGTTTCCACAATATGCCGGTGTTTGCGTTCAGCTGCGCCGTTCTGCTGATGGGTATAGGGACATGAAACATGGTGTGCAATGCCTTGAGCTTGAAGATATTTATGCAAACGTTGATATTCGCCACCCCAATCAGATTGAATGCATTGAATTTTCCTGTTAACAAGGCGTTCAACATGGGCTTGAAAACGAATGAAAACTGCCTCGACATCAGATTTAGCATGCAACAAATAGATCCAAGTGAATTTGCTAAATGCATCGATAAAAGAGACATAATATTTATAACCACCAACTGAAATAGTAGCAGGCCCCCATACATCGGAATATATGAGTTCCAAAGGAAATTTTGCGGAAAAACTAGATGAACCATACGGAAGTTGGTGACTTTTTGCCTGTTGGCATGCATCACAAACAGATGCATCATGATTCCGACTGTACGGAAGTTTATTCAAACTAAGAATTGACTGAACGACTTGGGACGACGGGTGACCAAGGCGATGATGCCATTGTTTTTTATTGACCGACGCAAGCATGGCAGCCTTGACATGGTGGAGGGTGGATGGCGGAATGGGGTAGAGGCCGGCTCTACATCTGCCTTGGAGCAGGCTTGTCTTCGATGCTTGATCCTTAATGATAAAAAAATCAGGGTGAAATTCAACGAACACATCATTGTCTTTGGTCAGTTTATGGATGGAGATGAGATTCTTTTTTATGTGGGGAACATGAAGTATGTTTCGGAGAACAAGAGGTTTAGCAGCGGAAGTATTAATAGAACTTTGACCAAAATGTTCGATGTGCAAACCTGCTCCGTTGCCAACTTGGACAGTGTCGTTGCCGTTGTAGCGCTCACGGAAGGAGAGACGATCCAGGTCGCTGGTGATATGGTCCGTTGCGCCCGTGTCCGAGTACCAGTTAGGATCAACCTGGTAGCCAGCGCTAGTTCCGACGATATTCGCCGAGTGCTGCTCCTCGTCGCCATGGAAGGAGGAGTCAAAGCGCTTGCGGCACTTTAGGGCAACATGCCCTTTTATGCCACACAGCTGGCATGTGGGGCGCTGACCCCCACCATTTCCGTTGTTGCCACCATAGCCACGACCTCCGCTACGACCATTTCTGTCATTGCCGCGGCCTCGACCGCCACCATAATTTCCACGGCCTTGTACACCTTGATTACTGCGTCCCTGGTTTTTGCCTACGAAGTTGGCGGAGTGGTTGGAGCCGACACCGGCGTAGCTAGCCGAGGAGCTCGAGCCAAGCTGGAGGTCGGAGCTGTACTGCTCATGGCGATGCTCATGGCCAAGAAGAGCAGCGTAGACATCATCAAGAGTCAGATTAGGCTTCACATTCAGTGAGTCCACGAGGGACTCGTACTCCGCTCCGAGGCCTGACAGCATGTAAGAAACTATCTCATCAGCATGAAGGGCCTGTCCAATGGACGCAAGTGTATCAGCCAAGGTCTTCTTCATCTTGAAATAGTCTGTGCCCGTCATGTCGCGTCTCTTCGGAGCAGCCAGTTGTGCGCGTATCTGAACAAGACGAGCACGGGAGCGCGATGCAAACATCCGCTCTAGCTGCCCCCACGCCTCGGCCGCCGAGGTCGCAGCCATGACGTATGGCAAGATGTCCTCACTGACGGTAGCGAGGATGCCGCCGAGGATCATCTGGTCCTTGCGGTACCAGATTGTGTACTCCGGATTTTCCACCTGAGTGGTGGTGCGGCCTTCACCTGTGCCCGTGGTCTGTTCCACGGTCGGAGCAGGGGCCATCTCTCCGCCGGACGCGATGCCGAGGAGATTGTAGGTGCGCAGAAACGTGAGGAACTGCGCCTTCCACATGAGATGGTTGTCGCGAGAGAGACGCACAGTGACGACGGTGGTGGCCGCTGGCACGGAAGCCATGAGAGGGGAGGAAGAAGTCGACATTGGTCAGATGGCGTCTGATACCATGTAAACTCTAGTGTTGCTGTTTAGGCCGTTATCAACCTCACCGGAGGTGCTCTGTTTATATAGCTTGAATGACAAGATCAGTTACAAATGAATAGATCATGGATAATCAAGAGAGGACTCTTGTCCTTCTATATTCTAGCACTAAGTACTAATTACCCAACGTTACTTCATGCTAATGGCAGCACTAACTCATACTTGTTATCTTAACAGGCTACACTTGCCGGAGCCATCAGTAGGGAGCAAGCAAGCCAACCCGCATGACGTGCTTACAGCATCTCGTCGGTGGCTGCGGTGAGGGTGCGTGCCACTCAGACCAAGTACAAGGACAAAGGTAGGGCCAACAACCTGGACTTCAGGGCGCATTGTCAACGGTGCGTTGATCTTGATCCTCTCATTTGTTTTTGTGACTCTCCTGCAGGTGCGTGTAGCGCCTGTTGCTCTTGCATTCCAGAAATTTTGATAAATTGTGTGGTTCTTATATTCTTACAGTAGCACACCGTGTGATCCTCTGCCTCTTAAATGTTTACTGGGATCTTCCTTGCCTTGTCTTTCACACAACCATGATTGATTGGGCGTTTTGACTACGGAGTTGTGTCGTGAGATTAATTTGGTGTAGGTTGCAATTTCAGTGGAGGAATGATTTTCAGATCAAGTGGAGAATAAACTGATTCTTCATCTTTTTTTTGTTCGACACAAATATATGCCATGGGTCTGATAGCAGATTGAAGAGCCGCTTAATGAAAGAATATATTTGTACCAAATGTATTTGTACCCATAGTACTAATGTTGTGTGTTCTTCTGCCATCAGGTGATTGAAGATGGTTGTGACCAATTTCAGAGGTGCAAAGCCATTGCACATTGTTGGTAGGAATTGGGTTTGGAAGATACTCGATTGAGCAACTCCTTTGTTCTTTGATTATAGGTATACTCCATCTTTGTGGAAAGTACAAGAAGAATAACAATTATTAATGATAATTGTTCTCTAGGTGTTTTGGTGGGATAATAGAAACAAGCTTCCTGAAGGAGGAGATAGGCAATACCACTAATTCTTATATCGCTATATGCTCTCATGTTGTAGATTACAAGGAGCCGTACGACCGACCTACAGAAAGTGATGGATTATGAGATGTGGCAAATTAAAAGAAAAATTGTGTTGCCATGCCAAATGTGTGCAGCGTGCCACCATGTGGATCGCATCTGCGTCGATTCAACGGCATGGACCTAGCAGCAGTGTGGCGGTGGGCAATAATAACCTTTGGCCTTAGCGGTGAGTCACGGCAGCAGACTGGTTCAGGACAGAATTAGTGGTACTGCATTTCTATTTTTCTGCAGCTGTTCCTGGATCTATTTGTTCTCCCTCTTAACTATGAATAGCATGCCAAATTCGCCTTTAGTAATAGAGATGTACATACCTTGGTGTACAAGGACCCATTGTACTCCTTTTTTGTAGCCTCATAATCTGTCCATAATCATATACATGTTGTAGACCGTACAAACTAGCACGGTGTTACTGAGAGCACAGTTGTATGATACCTTTGGGTCACCACACCAGACCAAGAGTATGGTGTTTTTTTTATTACCGATGTGTCATAGAAGTGAGATGTCTTATTGCTTATGAATGTCTCTGTGCTTTGTTAAATTTTGCTTGACAATGATGACATGTGTTCAATTTATGATTTAATCTTTAAGCAAGAGGTGAAAATTGATCTTAAATTCAGCATTATGAACCTGACTATTTATACCTGTCCGATCATTCATCCTCGTGTATAACCACATTTCATTCTATATCAGATAATCCCTATGGGTTTGAGTAATATTTATCCTATTTTAGGTATCAAAATTTCCTTCACTGCTGGTGCTGCTCTGTAGTAATTTGGCTAAAGGTTCCAAAATTGGCATGTAGGAAGCAGGCTGCCTCTCTAACATGTTTAAAACTTTTTTGTTAATAAGTCTGTTTATAACTTTGTCTTGAAATCTCGTAGCATGGTCGATATACTGATTTTACATTCTAAACTTTTTCCAAAACAATTCACCCTCACTGAGGCATTAGTTGATGTGAAGCATGAGGCAAATTTGATTGCACATTTGTTCAAGTTACTTACTGTGGGTTGCAGGGATATAGCGATTGTCACAAGTCCTTGATTACCCATATTTATGTTTTGCCCTTCATGCGTGCCCTTTCTCGTAGTGAACAACAAGAGCTCTGCAACAATTCTTTGCAGTTGGAAGAAATGCCACATAAGAAAAGAAGGTATTGCGAGCCAGATCCACATATGAAGACCAACAGAGAAGTAGTGAAGGAAGATGAAAACCATTTTTTCCTCAAAAAAAAGAATATGGAGACCATCATCAAACTTTACCTATTTGTGTTTCGGGTGGGACTTACATGCAGAGAAACAAACATGAGGGTCTCCAAGAATGGAGCGAAGTGGGAGAAATACATTGGAGTTTGTGAACAAATTTTAGAGTTTTGATAGAAGGACCAATTGGTTCAATACTTGGTCATGAAACTATATGATTTTGTAAATAAATGATGTGGCATCCAATATGAACTCAAATTGTTTTTCACATATCTTTGTGGTTCAAATTCCATTTGGTAGGCAAGCATGTACTGATGGAACTATCTCCAGTTTCTATTTATCATCAACAGATTTTGGTAAGAGTTCGAGCATCTTTTGTTTGCATCTTCCATAACCAGTATGTTTTGATACGCTTGCTTTGACAAGACAATGTCAATAAGTTCAACTTAAGAAAATCACACGAACCATTTACTTGAATACCCTGGTAGTCCGAAATCCAAATAGTTGAGAAACATGCACCTACATATGAGCGTTACCAATCCATAAAAACAATGAATGACAAGCATAGTAAGAGCTAGCTTATCATGCCATAGTGAAAATTTATGGATTGAAGTAGAGTGATAACACCAAAGCTAGAGCAAGGAGTGGACCGAGATTAAAGAGGGGAAACGAAAGTTTGTCTTGTTTGGTTAGTTGTTGGGACAAATACAACCAAAGTAACATTGTTATGTTGTCCCGTGGCAACGCACGGGTATTTAACTAGTCCCTGGGTAAGGTGTGAATAGCATGACATAGGTTGTTGAACTGCTCCCTCTCCCTGGCCGAGAAAATCGGGGCAACATTCGCCGCCCATCTATGGTTGTGCAGGGCATGTTGCACCTTGCGCCGACTCGCAATATTGGGGTTTACTTTGCAAAACACCAATGGTGCAATATCGCGCGGAGAGGCGCCCCTATTCCACCGGTCAGTCCAAAAAAGCACCCTCGCGCTACAGCCTGCAGTGACGGCAATGAGACTATTAAACACCGCCTTGGCAGAATCATCTTGGAACAATTGTAGCCATTGCCAAGGCCTCCCAGTCTTGAATAATTTAAACTGTAGAGTAAGTTCTTGAGTACTTTGCATTATACTAAAAGACACTTGCTCTAAGTTAACCATTTTAGATTCCTCATGACCATTCAAGGACAGTGTACAAGTTACAAATGGAGAGTAACTGGAGCCTGGATACTAAACTGAGTGTATTGTTGTTCTAATGTTCACTCCTTCATTATCCTTGCATTACCACAAATTTGGATGAAGAACAAATAAACTGTCCCAAGTCTCTAAACATTTCCAGGCTAATATATCTTTTGTTATTATAGCATTGTTATCAGTTACTTTGCTCATTGTTGTTTCTTGGACCACTCTTAGAGATGAGAAATGAGTCCTGGAAGCTGTTGAGCATGTACATGAAATGTTAGACAAACAAGTGTCTGCCGGAACATGTCTTCCAAGCATATTTGTTTGTGAATTGAGCCAAGGAGGTGAAGCACTAAAATTTGCACCTATCTTCTCTGTTGTCAAGATAGCACTAACAAAATTTTAATTTCCGTTAGGAATTTCTGAAACCCATGGCATATAACTTAACTTCAAGGTTGCACTAATAGGAAGATGATTAAAGCAGAGAAACAGGTCGAGGAAATCCCGTGTGTCTCCCTCCTCACATGTCGCCCCCGCGTGGCGGCTGGGACGAATCCCTAGCCTGCCGCCACCAAAGACCCCCGGCCCTTCCTTCCCCCATCCCCCACCGCCGCCACAGAGCTCGGCCGGGTAAAGCCCGCCCGAAGCCGGCGGTAGCGGGACAATCTCGATCCCTCACAAAAGGGGGCCGGCGCGGGCTTGCTTCCTCCTGCTTGGGCGCGGCGGTGCGCAGACGCAATGGCTGGCTGATATGTCTCAAACGTATTTATAATTTATGAAGTATTTATGCCATGTTTACAACAATTTTATATGGTTTTGGTGCACTTTTATATGATTTTTGTGGAACTAACCTATTAACTGATGGCGTGCATGACACGAAGTCTACCACGAGTAGAACGTGTTCTGTACCCGGCTTCGCCCAACATAATCGTCATCAGTAGCTCAAGTGTGCACTCCATGTTGTGCTTATGCATAGTAGTACTAGAAACATACTAATGGGGATTCCAAATTCCCTAAGAACGCCTTTTTAATTATGTTGTTTCACAACCCTTTATTGTCCTTGCCTTTATTTTATTTTTATACTATTTAGTTACACGTCACCATTTTGCTCAATTATCATTTTAATCTTGTCTCACTCTACTTCAAATCTACAATAATCTGCAGGAACAAAGCTAAATAATTCTTCACAAAGGGAAAAAGCCTAATTCTTGCGCTCCCTGTGGGATTGATACTCTTACTTCGAAATGGCTACAACCAAACCCTGTGCACTTGCAGGCTATCAACAATCAAGATTTAAAAAAATGCATTTCTACATCAACTACAGAAGCTGAGTACATATTAACAGTTGATGCTATCAAGTAAGTTTTGTGGATGAAGAACTTCTTGCAAGAGCTCGGCATAAAGCAAGAGAAGTATGTTCTATTTTGCGACAGTCAAAGTGTTATACACCTTGCCAAGAATTCAAGCTATCACTCTCGAACCAAACACATTGATGTGAGGTATGATTGGATTTGAGATGTTGTGAGTTCCAAGTTGTTGAAACTTGAGAAGATCCATACTGACGACAATGGTTCGGATATGATCACTAACATATTGCCAAATGAGAAGCTACAAGAATGATGCAAGGTAGCAGGCATGGCGGTGCCCCCCACATGAGTCGGAGGGGGAGATTTATTGGGATATCCTTCTCATATGGGCTGTGAGGAGATGACCATTTGAAGCCATTTAATCAGCCCAAAGAGGCGCATAAGCCCACTACCCATTAGGGTTAAGACCTATAGGGTCATTTTGGACTTTGCACGTGGGTGGATGTGGATGATTTACCCTCCATCCAGCAGCCACCACCAATAGTGATGAAAATCAGTTCAACCTCCAAGGGAGAAGAAGAGAGAAAACCAAGAGAGAAAGGGAAGAGAGGAAGATTGAAGGAAGAAGCAAAGGGAGCTCCTTCCCAAGGTTGTGATGGTCCAGATCCACTACCTTGTCTTCTTCAAGCTTCGGTTCCACCATCTTTGGTGAGATTGTTCAAATCCCCAGCTCTTGATCCCCAAATCCTATTGTGTTCATCCAAGATTCAGAAATCTTAATGTATGAGATCCTCTAGTGCTATCTAGAAAAGAACTTGTTGTATCCCATATTTGATAATAGTGGAAGAGGATTTGGGTGGCTCCAGCCAGTGGTTTTTCCTTCAATTTCGGGGTTTTTCTGTCTCTGACACTTACTTGATGAGATCATCTCGGAGACTCAAAATGCATTCGTCCCGGGAAGAATGATAACAGACAATGCCACCATTGCTTTCGAATGTTTACATTGAATTTAACATAGCAGGAACAACCATGACACTCACGGTGCTTACAAACTTGATCTTACCAAGGCTTATGACATGGTAGATTGGAGATTCATGAGGGGCATTACCCACGAGATCCACTATATATGCACTAACTATAGGTGTTACCTATTGTAATAATCTCAAGTAGGAACAACTGCTTATCAATATGTCGTTGCATGTAGGAGCAATACCAGGCGCTATACCTCTCATTCATGGCGCGGTGTCTATAAGCCATGATGAGCATCGGGCTGATGGTTAGCATCAATTTTAATCACCCATATGCACAAAAGAGAAAACACCACATGAAGTAGGCCATTACCTCCACCGTAAAGGGCGTGAACATGTATAAACCCTTGTATGTACACCCATATGCTCTTTTGTAGTCTCTATGCTCCTACATACACACCCCTATATTTATTGTCAGAGTTTACACTACAACAATTTGCTTCTCATTTAAATATGTTCAATATTCAAATTCCAGATGAGCACAAAATATCTGGAACTTTGTATA
Source organism: Triticum aestivum (assembly GCF_018294505.1). Classification (NCBI taxonomy): domain Eukaryota; kingdom Viridiplantae; phylum Streptophyta; class Magnoliopsida; order Poales; family Poaceae; genus Triticum; species Triticum aestivum. The sequence continues at coordinate 757,480,478 of NC_057797.1, read as the reverse complement.
TGGCATAAGGAGGCTAGTCCAACGCCATATAATTAATTTCAAGAATTTTGGGGGAGTTATATTTCAATTTCTACCAATATAAACCTAGATTTGATTAGTGATTAAGGTTTATTCAAATATATAAATTTTATTAATTTAAAACTTTAAAATTTTGTGAGAGCCACATAATCCAAATGAGGTTTTTTCTTTAAAATAGGGTTTGGAAAGGGTATTTTGGATAATTGGCAAAATTTAGGGTTTTAGCCCTTTAGAAACATCTTGATGGTTTATTAAAACCTCATTTCAATTGAAAATTTCAAATAGCTAAAATCTACTAATTAACTCAATATTTTGAGAGATCCAGATAATCCAAATAAGGAAACAAATTCAATATAATTATGGTTTGGACAATTGGTGGGTTTAGTAAATCCTCATTTCAATTGAAAATTAAACAAACATGATGCTTAGGAGATGATATTGATGCACAATCAATTTCTAGTTATTGATGTAACCTTTGGTTCTTATATAGATATGTTGCATTATAGCAAACCACACATATGATGGTTGTCTAAAAGCCTAACCATAAATGTGGTGGTTTCATGCTATTTACTGAAATTAGCAGACATTTGTTGTGCCTAAGTGTGTGAGCTTAGAAAACAATGTTGATTAAATCTCTAAGTCACACAGAATATTAGTTTTTACACAAACAACTTTGTTAAACCTAACTTGCTTGTGATTGTTACATATCTAATCGATGCTCTCGGCCTTGGATGTCACAGTGTTAAGATTCTCATACTCATGAAGAGATAAAGTTTTGATCAAATAACCATTATTGTCGTGGTTTTGTCACGGCAGATGTCCTTGTGAAAGGACTTAGTCATGGAGCCATCACTACGGGTTATCTTAAAGGGGTTAAAGCAGACAAGGGACGCAAGAGAGTTTTTATAGTAGTTCGGCCCCTTACGATGAAGGTAAAAGCCTACGTCTAGTTGTGATGGAATTGATGGGGTTTCGATGACTATAGAGCGAATACGCTTTGCCTGAGTCTCGAGTTGTTGTCTGTTGTCCTTGAACCGCCCCCGGGTCGTCCCCTTATATACATGGGTTGACAGCCGTCGGTTTACAAAATCCTGAGGCCGGCTCATAAACGTGTCTGACTCGGTCTCCGCTATTTTCTACCTTACAATACAAGTTACATACCAATGCCGGTTTAAGTCTACGGACCTTAATTCGGTTATGGGCTCTGGGCCTTCATGAAGCGTCACCATCTATCTTCATGGGCTTCAGATATAATGAACTACTAATGGAGTTAACCCGGCCTCTCCTAGCCGGTTCATGCCTAGTGGTAATATCCCCAACATTAGGCCCCAGACTGATTTGAACTGGTTCATGTGAGTCCTCAATAATTAAGAGAACTTCGTTTTCAACATCTTCACATAATTTTTGTAAACCGCTGTGATGTCATCTTCCAGGACCGTGGTAAACCGCCATGACATCATCTGTTATTTAAAATTGCATATAATCCATCCTCATTAATGAGCCTCCGGCAATCGAGGCGACAACTCCGCCTCATATCCAAATTTTGGACTCCTCGATTTTTGCGCCTGACGCTTATCTTTTGCCTTTATGAATAGAGCCAGGGGGTCTTTCCATTCCCCCCCGTGTCTTTTCATCTCTTCCTCTTCCTTGCGCCGCCCAACCTCGGGAGCTCCGCCGCCACCGTCGACCGTCGCCTCTGCCTCGACTCCGGCCGCTGCATCACCCTGAGCGTACCAGAGAACCGCGGCTCTTCTCCGCTCTGCCATCAGCATCAGTAAGCTCTCTGTTCTTCCACCATAGATCTGTCTCTAGGGTTTCAGTGTTCGCCGGTGTTCGTCAGTGTTCGTCGGTGCGTAATCGCTTTTTGATTCAGACCTTGATATTCATCCTGTATAACAATAGCCGTAGCCCTTCTTTTCCATCCAATGTATCCCGTTTAAGTAGAAGATCCCATCTGAACCTTCATCAACTGCTTGAGTACCAAATTTTTAGGTCTGAATATACTTTCAATTTCTGATATGCGATAGATCGAAGATTATAATGCCAACTTGCGAAACCTGTTTTTTCCTTCACTTATGCATTTGTAGACTTGTATCTTCAATGCCAGATTAGGCGGTTTAATTTTTTTAGAAGAATGACAACCCGGTAGATACCATTAGTCCCCTTGTTGAACCACCAATATACTTCACCATTATCCTGTCTCCATTAGTAACCTCCGGTTTATGATCAGCCAACTCCGGTTTAACAACATGCTTACACCCTTATATCACTATATAGTTGTCCACTGTAAATCTTAAACCGGCAAACATGATGTTTCAGATTTTCGTTGCCATGGCCAAGCAAGTCTATGAATGCAATTGGGCCCCTTCTCGAGTGAATGAAGAACAGCTAAACAACCTTGTTAAAACGGGCTCTTTGGCGAAGAAAGATGTTATCCACTAGAGGGTCCCTGGTCTGGAAAATCCTCCTACCCCCAAGGACGGAGAAGTAGTTGTGTTTTCTGATCACTTAGGCCGGGGTTTCAGCCCTCCCGGTTCAAAAAATTTCCGGGATGTACTGGCCAACTTTCAACTGCGCCCTCAAGACATCGGCCCTAATTCTGTGACCAACATCTGCCACTTCCAAGTTTTTTGTGAAGTTTATCTACAAGAAGAACCTACAGTAGAACTGTTCATGGATTTCTTTCACTTAAACCGTCGCACAGAATTCACAGATGGGCCCAACACTGAGTTGGGTGGAATGGTAGTTCAAAAAAGGAAGGAAGTTACTTTTCCTCATCCCAAACTTCACAGTCACCCCAAGGAATGGAACACCACTTGGTTTTATTGCAGAGACACATCTCCACCAGATGAAAACCCCCTGCCGGGTTACCGCCCTGAACGCCTGAGCAACACACATCCTTTCCCTCAAAGGTTGACTGCAAAAGAGAGGGCCAACTAAGCTCCTCAACTATCAAAGCTTAGAGCCTTCCTGGAAAATGGTTTGACAAGAGTTGACCTGGCTCGCTGTTGGATAGGCTGGAGTATTCTGCCCTTAAGCCGGCGCTCCGGTTTGATGTGTGAGTATACATGGAGTTTGAAGGATGCTTTGCGGCATATTGACATTCAGCTTACAAATGAAGAAGTCATTGAGGCTGTAAAAAAGATGTTGAATGAACCAGAGGTCGTCTATGCTCAAACCGGACTACTCCCTTTCTGCACCTTCAACAAACCGCTAGCTGTAAGAATCCTATAATCTTTTTATCTGAAATTGCTTCTGTCAAAATATTTTCTGAAAGCGTGATTATTTTCTGTTAGGGTGACGATCCATTCTGGAACAAGAAACCCCCACAAGACAAACAGGTCAAGCCAGTTCGTCCAAAGACCAGGGTTGTTAAAAAACCTGCCAAGAAAAAGACTACTGCATCCTCCAATCTACCCGCTGACGATGATGTGGGTAACCCAGAATTAGAGGTAGAACTTGATTATCTTGGTTCATTCTTCATACATATCATTGATTATTGTCAGGACAACGTGGAAGGAAGCCAAGCCGATGCCGTAGAGGTAATCGTTCTTTCTTCTGATTCAGATCCTTTGCCAACAATGAAAATTCGTTGAGCAAACTAGAAAGTAAAATTTTCTCATCCTCTTGCTTACTTGGATCCGAACTTTCTTGTGAAGACGCAACAACACGAGGCTCGCCGCACAACCCGGCATAGCGGCCAGGTAGTTACCTCCGCCGGTTTACCGAACACTCCAGTTCGGATACCCCGATCAGAGGTCTCTTATCCCCTTGACACTTCACGCCCCAAAGCGGGTTGCTTTTGTCAACCTCTTAACCCTTCTGATTCAAATTATTAGGGTACTTCTCATTCCTCTTCCGGTGAGTCGTCGGCCAACAAACTGCCCCCCCCCCTCAAAACAGTTCTTGGGTGAGTCATACGCTTATTTCTATCCTTGATGTGTTATTTTTAATATATACTGTACTAATCTTCATGTTATTTTCCTCAGTGCCAAGCCCACACCCAGCAAGAAGGCTCGTCTGAATAAACCGACAGAGGAAGACACGGCTGTTGAACCGGAGAAAACTCCTGATCCTGAAGAGACTGATACGTCCATTTTGCATCATGCTTTTATATCGATATTTATCGCATTATGGGCTGTTACTTCACATTATGTCACAATACTTATGGCTATTCTCTCTTATTTTAAAAGGTTTACATAAGGAGGGAGAATGCCGGTAGCTGGAATTCTGGGATGGAAAAGGAGCAAATATTAGAGACCTATTCTGCGCAACTCCAAAAGTCCTGAAACTCCACGGAATATCTTAAAATAAATAATGAAAAATACGTGCCAAAGATGAAGGCCAGGGGGCCCACACCCTGTCAACGAGGGTGGGGGCGCCCCCACCCTCGGGCGCGCCCCCTACCTCGTGGGCCCCCTAGTGGCTCTTCGATGCCCATCTTCTACTATATGAAGTCTTTCGTCGAGGAAAAAACAAGAAGCAACCTTTCGGGACGGGACTCCGCCGCCACGAGGCGGAACCTTGGCGGAACCAATCTAGGGCTCCGGCAGAGCTGTTCTGCCGGGATACTTCCCTCCGGAGGGGGGAAATCATCACCATCGTCATCACCAACGCTCCTCTCATCGGGAGAGGGCAATCTCCATCAACATCTTCACCAGCACCATCTCATCTCCAAACCCTAGTTCATCTCTTGTAGCCAATTCTTGTCTCCAAGTCCAGGATTGGTACTAGCAGGTTGCTACTAGTGTTGATTACTCCTTGTAGTTGATGCTAGTTGGTTTATTTGGTGGAAGATCGTATGTTCAGATCCTTTATGCATATTATTACCCCTCTGATCATGAACATGGATATGCTTTGTGAGTAGTTATGTTTGTTCCTGAGGACATGGGAGAAGTCTTGCTATTAGTAGTCATGTGAATTTGGTATTCGTTCGATATTTTGATGAGATGTATGTTGTCTAGACTCTAGTGGTATTATGTGAACGTCGACTACATAACACTTCACCATTATTTGGGCCTAGAGGAAGGCATTGGGAAGTAATATGTAGATGATGGGTTGCTAGAGTGACAGAAGCTTAAACCCTAGTTTATGCGTTGCTTCGTAAGGGGCTGATTTTGATCCATATGTTTCATGCTATGGTTAGGTTTACCTTAATACTTTTGTTGTAGTTGCGGATGCTTGAAATAGAGGTTAATCATAAGTGGGATGCTTGTTCAAGTAAAAACAGCACCCAAGCACCGGTCCACCCACATATCAAATTATCAAAGTACCAAACGCGAATCATATGAACGTGATGAAAACTAGCTTGACGATATTCCCATGTGTCCTCGGGAGAGCTTTTCCTTATATAAGAGTTTGTCCTGGCTTGTCCTTTGCTACAAAAAGGATTGGGCCACCTTGCTGCACTTTATTTACTTTTGTTACTTGTTGCTCGCTACAAATTATCTTGTCACAAAACTATCTGTTACCACTTATTTCAGTACTTGGAGAGAATACCTTGCTGAAAACCGCTTATCATTTCCTTCTGCTCCTCGTTGGGTTCGACACTCTTACTTATCGAAAGGACTACAATAGATCCTCTATACTTGTGGGTCATCAAGACTCTTTTCTAGCGCCGTTGCCGGGGAGTGTAGCGCCTTTGGTAGGTGGAATTTGGTAAGGAAAAATTTATATAGTGTGCTGAAATTTACTGTCACTTGTTACTATGAAAGTAATCCTCTGAGGGGCTTATTCGGGGTATCTTCACCCCGTCCAGTAGAGCAAAGAGTTGCTCCTCAACCTACTGAACCTATTGAAAATGAAACTCCTTTTGAATTTCCTTAGGGTATGATAGAAAAACTGCTAGCTAATCCTTTTACAGGAGATGGAACAAAGCATCCTGATGAGCACTTAATATATGTGGATGAAGTTTGTGGATTATTTAAGCTTGCAGGTATATCCGATGATGTTGCTAAGAAGAAGGTCTTCCCTTTATCTTTGAAGGGAGATGCATTGACATGGTATAGGCTATGTGATGATGCGAGATCATGGACCTATAAAAGATTGAAATCAGAATTTCATCAAAAGTATTACCCTATGCATCTTGTTCATCATGATTGCAATTATATATATAATTTTTGGCCTCGCAAAGGAGAAAACATCGCTCAAGCTTGGGGGAGGCTTAAATCAATGTTATATTCATGCCCCAATCATGAGCTCTCGAGAGAAATAATTATTCAAAGTTTTTATGCTCGGCTTTCTCATAATAATCAAACCATGCTCGATACTTCTTGTGCTGGCTCTTTTATGATGAAGACTATTGAATTTAAATGGGACTTATTGGATAGAATTAAACGCAACTCTGAAGATTGGGACCTCGACGAAGGTAAGGAATCAGATATGACACCTAAGTTTGATTGTGTTAAATCTTTTATGGATACCGATATTTTCCGTAAGTTTAGCACTAAATATGGACTTGACTCTGAGATAGTAGCTTCTTTCTGTGAATCTTTTGCTACTTATGTTGATCTCCCCAAGGAGAAGTGGTTTAAATATCATCCTCCCATAGAAGTAAAAGTAGCTGCACCTATTAAAGTTGAAGAAAAGACTGTCACTTATAATGATCCTATTGTTCCTACTTCTTATGTTGAGAAACCACCTTTCCCTGTGAGAATAAAGGATTATGCTAAAGCTTCAACTGTGGTTCGTAAAAGCAATATTAGAACTTATACACCTCCTGAGCAAGTTAAAGTAGAACCCAATATTGCTATTGTTAAAGATCTCTTGTCTGATAATATTGATGGGCATGTGTAACGCCCCGGATTCGATGCGCCAGGTGTCCGCTAGTTATTCACCGTCGTTGCCATGTGCTTGCGTGTTGCATTTTGCCATGTCATCATCTGCATTTCATATCATGTCATCATGTGCATCGCATTTGCATACGTGTTCGTTTCATGCATCCGAGCATTTTCCCCGTTGTCCGTTTTGCAATCTGACACTCCTATGTCATCCGGCGCCCCATTTTACCTCTTTTCGTGTGCGGTCGTTAAATGTTCTCGGAATGGACCGAGGTTTGACATGTGGCCTTGGTACACCACCGGTAGACCGCCTGTCAAGTTTCGTGCCATTTGGAGTCCGTTTGATACTCCAACGGTTAACAGGGTAGCCGCAAAGGCCTCTTTTGTGTGCAGCCCAACACCCCTCCAAAGTGGCCCAAAACCCATCCAAGTCACTTTCATCTTCTCGGTCGTTCGATCACGATTGTGTGGGAGAAAACGGCACTCCATTTGGAGCCTCCTACCTCCTCCTAGCAATAAATATGTGATCCTCTCCGAAATCCCGCAGTCCAAACCCTAGCCCCGCTCCTCCGCGCCGCTGGACGTGTCCGCCAGCCGCCGGACATGACCACCGCCACCTCACCTCGGCCAATAGCGCACCGCCATGTCAGCCCCAACCGCCCCGCATCCAACCCCGTCGCGCCACGTGACCCCTCGCGCGCCCACATCGCCGCCGTCGCCCGGGGCCCAGATCCGGCCCGCCCCGGGGCCGAATCGGGCCTCGCCGGGCCCGCAGGCCGCCGCCCGCGCCCCGCACGGCTCTGCCGCATTGCCGCCGCTGGCGTGCCGCTCGCCGCCACCAGTCGCTACTGCTCCTCGCCGCCCCGCGCCGCCCTCGTCGCCCTCTCGCCGGCCGCGCCCCGCCGCTGCAGCGAGCTCCCGCGCGCCGCTCGCCCGCGCCTCCCTGCTCCGCCGCGCCGCCGCCTAGCTCGCCGCCGAGCTGCGCCGCCTCCTCCTCCGCCGCCCGACGCTGGTGCGCCACCGCCCGCCTCCTCCTCCGCCGCCCGACGCCGGTGCGCCACCGCCCGTCGCCCCGCGTGCCGCTGCCCCGCGCCCGCACCGGTCGCGCCGCCGCCCCGCACGCTCGCCGGCGACGACCCCCGCCAACGCCGCCTCGCCCTTCCCTCGCCGGAGCTCGCCGGAGCTCCACTCCGACCGGATCCACCGCGGGGGTGATCAGATCCACCCGCACGACGAACCAAACGACCTCTCTGCTCCCGATCCGCCCCGTCCCGGATCCCTCCGTCCCACGTTGACTTTCGCGGAGGTGATATTTCCACGAAGTCCCTGATTTTTCATATTCTGGTGCCATGTTTGACATGCCATAACTCCTTGTATATTGCTCCGATTCATGCATATAATATATCAAAATGTTCATCTGGTTGTTCTATTCATTTTGTTCCATTGTGCCATGTTTGTTTGAGTTCATCTTGATTCCCGAAATGCTGTTGGAAGAGGGCTATGTGATGTTAGTTTCAGATTCTTATCAGAACATGCACTTTTGTCATTTTTGCCATGATTGATGTGTGCATCCTATGATATTGATCTCTACATGTGTTTTGAACTATGCCATGCCATCTTTCTAGAGGTTTAAGCCATGTATTTTTGTGATCTATGTAGTGACTAGCACGAGCATGCAAACTAGGCTTCGTGATGTTGCTGATTTCAGGGACTTAGGATTTCACCAAGTCTTTGTCTACTGTTATTTTTATGCCATGTATTCATGTTGCTACAGTGAGATCCATGCCTATTTTGAGTATGTTCAGTAAAGATGTTTTGGACATATGGTTATGCTCTATCCATCCATGCCTCTGTTTGCATTTATAGAGTGCTCTAGTATGTCTTAATCTTACTCTACCTTTGCTATAAAATGTTCCTGGTAGATTGTTAACATGTTTAGCAATTTTGCCTAGCTTGTTGTTGTTGATCCGTGCATGCTATGTTATTGTTCTTGCCATGTCTAGCTTCTACGCCATGTCTAGTTGCTGGTTTTATGATTGGTTTGTCATGCATTGCCTCGTAGTGAGTGAATCGAGTTCGTAAACATGCCTACTAGTTATCTGTTTTGGCCATGCTCCAGTTTTTCACTAAGTCTGAATCTGTAACCAAACTTGCTATGTTTACATGGTTGCCATCATATCTTCTGTGCCCTTTTGGCTCATGGTCAGTAAGGGACTTTTGTTACATGCAATTAGTAGATTAATGCCATGCCTTTTGTTGCCATGAGAGCTTGCTGAAACATGTTGTTTTATAGCTCTAAACATTGCAACCTGATGTTATTTCTGCCATGTCCTGTGAATTCCACTAAGTCTGTGAACCTGTTATTATTTGCAATCTGGCAATGTCCTTTTGAGCATGTTCTAGTAGTTTCTGGAGATAGATCAGTGTTCATGTTTTGTAATGCTTTACCTGTACATCATGTCCATGCCTTTTGTTTTCATGTTGAGATCCTGTAGCATGTTGTTTTGATGCTTGTAAGATGCCTAGTTGCTGTTTTGGACAACATGTCCTTTGACCTTGTATATTGTGTATGTGTTGAACCGTTGCTCCGTTTTGAGTGTGCTCTATATGAAACTTGCTTAGTTTTGCATGTAGTTTCATGTTACCTTGTTGCATACATGTTTTGATTTGTTTGCTTGATGTTTGTATGCATTTTGCATCAATGCCATGTTTAACTTGTTTTGCTCATATCTTCTAGGCCGTAGCTCCGAATCTAATGAACTTTATATGTAACTTGACTAGAATTTCGTGTAGATCATCGTGGTGCATCTTAAATTGCTGTTTAACAACTTGAACATAAGGTTTATTCAGATCTGGACCAATTTCGAAATTTGCATATGAGGACTTACCGGAATTGTTCTATGTTGTTTGCGGCCTCATTTAAACTTGCTTTGATGTGTTGCTCTTGTATGCATCATCTCTTGCCATGAGTAGCTTCATGTAGCCTTGCCATGCATCATACTTGGTTGAGCATCATGCCTTGTTCATGTGTTGAGTATTTACCGTGTTGTGTGCTTCTTCTAGATAGTTCCCGTTTCATTGCGATCGTGAGGATTCGTTCGTCTACGCTTGGTTCGTCTTCGTGGCTTCATCTTCTTCATGGACTCGTTCTTCTTCCTTGCGGGATGTCAGGCAAGATGACCGTCACCTTGGATCTCATTACTATCATTGCTATGCTAGTTGCTTCGTTCTATCGCTATGCTGTGTTTCCTACCACTTGCTTATCAAGCCTCCCCAAATTGCCATGAACCTCTAACCTTTGTCACCCTTCCTAGCAAACCGTTGTTTGGCTATGTTACCGCTTTTGCTCAGCCCCTCTTATAGCGTTGCTAGTTGCAGGTGAAGATGAAGATTGCTCCATGTTGTATTATGTTTATGTTTATGTTGGGATATCACAATATCTCTTATATTATTAATGCATCTATATACTTGCTAAAGGGTGGAAGGCTCGGCCTTATGCCTGGTGTTTTGTTCCACTCTTGCCGCCCTAGTTTCCGTCATATCGGTATTATGTTCCCGGATTTTGCGTCCCTAATGCGGTTGGGTGATTTATGGGACCCCCTAGATAGTTCTCTTTGAATAAGACTCCTCCAGCAAGGCCCAACCTTGGTTTTACATTTGCCTCACCTAGCCCCTTTTCCCTTGGGAGTCGCGCTCTCAAGGGTCATCTTTATTTTACCCCCCGGGCCAATGCTCGTCGTGAGTGCTGGTCCAAACCGTCAGTCGCCGGTGGCCACCAGGGGAAACTCTGGGTTCGCCTATCGGAAGTTTGGACAATCCGGTGTGCCCTGAGACCGAGATATGTGCAGCTCCTATCAGGATTTGTCGGCACATCCGGACGGTTTGCTGGTCTTGTTTTACCATTGTCGAAATGTCTTGTAGCCGGGATTCCGAGACTGATCGGGTCTTCCCGGGAGAAGGAATATCCTTCGTTGATCGCGAGAGCTTATCATGGGCTAAGTTGGGACACCCCTGTAGGGTTTGAACTTTCGAAAGCCGTGCCCGCGGTTATGTGGCAGATGGGAATTTGTTAATATCCGGTTGTAGTAAATTTCAAGTAAACTCTTCTAAAATACACCAACCGTGTGCGTAACCGTGAGTGTCTCTTTTCGGGGTGGATCGAGAGGAGAACACGGTTTTTGGGTTATGTCTGACGTAAATAGGAGTTCAGGATCACTTCTTGATCATTACTAGTTGATGACCGCTTGCTTTGCTTCTCTTCTCGCTCTTACTTGCGTAAGCTAGCCACCATACTCTGCTTAGTCTTGATACCCATGGTTATGGGGTTGCTGAGTCCTTGTGACTCACAGATTACTACACCAACAGTTGCAGGTACATGTTATGCGATGATCATGACGTGAGAGCGATGTTATTTGTGTTGGAGTTATTCTTCTGCTTCTTCTTTGATTGAGGGATAGGTTCCTAGTCGGCAGCCTAGGCTAGCAGGGTGGATATTGTTTGATTTTCTGTTTATGTTTCATCCGTAGTCGGATGTTGATCTTTTGTATGATGTATTGTTGTATTCATGTGACATTGTATGTCTTGGTTGTATCCCCACTATTATGTAATGTTGATGTAATGATATCCACCTTGCAAAAGCGTCCTCAAGATGCACTTCTATCCTTGGTGGGACCTTCGAGTTCCTTTAGGATATGGTCGCATCTTGGGCGTGACAGCATGTTATTCAGTTCAACGGTGAAACTGCTAGAATTTCTAAACCTTGTGCTAAAGATAAACATAGACCTGTGGTAGGCGTGCCTGTTATTTCTGTTAAAGTAGGAGATCATTGTTATCATGGCTTATGTGATATGGGTGCTAGTGCTAGTGTTATACCGCATAGTTTGTACGAAGAAATTAAGCATGAAATTGCACCTACTGAGTTAGAAGGCATTGATGTCACAATTAAACTTGCCAATAGGGATACTATATCACCAGTGGGAATTTTTAGAGATGTTGAAGTCTTGTGTGGGAAAACTAAATATCCTGCTGATTTTCTTGTTCTCAGTTCTCCACAAGATAGCTTTTGTCCCATTATATTTGGTAGACCCTTGTTGAACATTGTTAATGCTAGGATAGATAGCGAAAAGAATGTTGTTACTATTGGCTTGGATGATATGATTCATGAGTTTAATTTCTCTAAATTCAGTAAACAACATCGTGAGGAAGAATTGCCTCGTAAGGATGATATTATTGGTCTTGCTTCTATTGCCGTACCTCCTAGTGATCCTTTAGAACATTATTTGCTAGACCATGAAAATGATATGTTCATGAATGAAAGAAGGGAAATAGATGAAGTATTCTTTAAACAGGCACCTATTCTGAAACACAATTTGCCTGTTGAAATCTTAGGGGATCCCCCTCCTCCCAAGGGTGATCCCGTGTTTGAGCTTAAACCGTTGCCTGATAACCTCAAATATGCTTATCTTGATGAAAAGAAGATATATCCTGTTATTATTAGTGCTAACCTTTCAGAGCATGAAGAAGAAAGATTATTGAAAACTCTGAAGAAGTATCATGCTGCTATTGGATATACTCTTGATGATCTTAAGGGCATTAATCCCACTCTATGTCAACATAAAATAAATTTGGAAGCAGATGCCAAACCAGTTCGTGATCCTCAACGACGTCTGAATCCTAAAATGAAAGAAGTGGTAAGAAAAGAAATACTAAAGCTTCTGGAGGCAGGTATAATTTATCCCGTTGCTGATAGTCAGTGGGTAAGTCCTGTTCATTGTGTCCCTAAGAAGGGAGGTATTACTGTTGTTCCAAATGATAAAGATGAATTGATCCCACAAAGAATTATCACGGGTTATAGGATGGTAATTGATTTCCGCAAATTAAATAAGGCTACTAAGAAAGATCATTACCCCTTACCTTTTATTGATCAAATGCTAGAAACATTATGCAAACATACACATTACTGCTTTCTAGATGGTTATTCTGGTTTCTCTCAAATACCTGTGTCAGCTAAAGATCAATCAAAGACTACTTTTACATGCCCTTTCGGTACTTTTGCTTATAGACGTATGCCTTTTGGTTTATGTAACACACCTGCTACCTTTAAAAGATGCATGATGGCTATATTCTCCGACTTTTGTGAAAAGATTTGTGAGGTTTTCATGGACGACTTTCCGTCTATGGATCTTCTTTTGATGATTGCTTGAACAATCTTGATCGAGTTTTGCAGAGATGTGAAGAAACTAATCTTGTCTTGAATTTGGAAAAGTGCCACTTTATGGTAAATGAGGGTATTGTCTTCGGGCATAAAGTTTCTGAAAGAGGTATTGAAGTTGATAAAGCCAAGGTTGATGCTATTGAAAAGATGCCATGTCCCAAGGACATCAAAGGTATAAGAAGTTTCCTTGGTCATGCCGGATTTTATAGGAGGTTCATTCAGGACTTCTCAAAAATTTCTCGGCCTCTGACTAATTTATAACAAAAAGATATACCATTTGTCTTTGATGATGATTGTGTAGAAGCATTTGAAATATTTAAGTAAGCATTAGTCTCTGCACCTATTGTTCAGCCACCTGATTGGAATTTACCCTTTGAAATTATGTGTGATGCTAGTGATTATGTTGCAGGTGCTGTTCTAGGGCCAAGAGTTGATAAGAAATCAAATGTTATCCATTATGCTAGTAAGACTCTAGACAATGCTCAAAGAAGTTATGCTACTACTGAAAAAGAACTCTTAGCAGTTGTATTTGCTTGTGATAAGTTCAGACCTTATATTGTTGATTCTAAAGTAACTATTCACACTGATCGTGCTGCTATTAAATATCTTATGGAAAAGAAAGATGCTAAACCTAGACCTATTAGATGGGTTCTCTTGGTACAAGAATTTGATTTGCATATTGTTGATAGAAAGGGAGCTGAGAACCCCGTTGCAGACAACTTATCTAGGTTAGAGAATGTTCTTGATGACCCACTACCTATTGATGATAGCTTTCCTGGTGAACAATTAAATGTTATAAGTACTTCTCGTAGTACTCCATGGTATGCTGATTATGCTAATTACATTGTTGCTAAATTCATACCACCTAGCTTCACATACCAACAAAAGAAAAAGTTTTTCTATGATTTGAGACATTACTTTTGGGATGACCCACATCTTTATAAAGAAGGAGTAGATGGTGTTATTAGACGTTGTGTACGTGAGCATGAACAGGAACAGATCCTACGCAAGTGTCACTCTGAAGCTTATGGAGGACACCATGCTGGAAACAGAACTGCACATAAGGTATTGCAATCCGGTTTTTATTGGCCTACTCTCTTCAAGGATGCCCGTAAGTTTGTCCTGTCATGTGATGAATGTCAAAGAATTGGTAATATTAGTAGACGTCAAGAAATGCCTATGAATTATTCACTTGTTATTGAACCATTTGATGTTTGGGGCTTTGAATATATGGGACCTTTTCCTGCCTCTAATGGATATAAACATATTTTAGTTGCTATTGATTAGGTTACTAAGTGGGTAGAAGCTATTCCAACTAGTAGTGTTGATCATAACACTTCTATTAAAATGCTTAAGGAAGTTATTTTTCCGAGGTTTGGAGTCCCTAGATATTTAATGACACATGGTGGTTCACACTTTATTCATGGTGCTTTCCGTAAAATGCTTGCTAAGTATGACGTCAATCATAGAATTGCATCCCCCTATCATCCACAGTCTAGTGGTCAAGTAGAATTGAGCACCAGAGAGGTCAATTTAATTTTGCAAAAGACTGTCAATAGGTCTAGAAAGAATAGGTCTAAGAAACTTGATGATGCATTATGGGCCTATAGAACTGCATATAAAAATCCTATGGGTATGTCTCCGTATAAAATGGTTCACGGAAAAGCATGTCACTTACCTCTCGAACTAGAACAGAAGGCATATTGGGCTATTAAAGAGCTCAATTATGATTTCAAACTTCCGGTGAAAAGAGGTTATTTGATATTAGCTCACATGATGAATGGAGAACCCAATCTTATGAAAATGCCAAGTTGTTTAAAGAAAAAGTTAAAAGACGGCATGACAAAAAGATACAAAAGCGCGAGTTTAATGTAGGTGATTATGTATTGCTATACAACTCTCGTTTAAGATTTTTTGCAGGAAAACTTCTCTCTAAATGGGAAGGCCCCTATGTTATATAGGAGGTCTATCGTTCCGGTGCCATAAAGATCAACAACTTCGAAGGTACAAATCCGACGGTGGTAAACGGTCAAAGAATTAAACATTATATCTCAGGTAATCCCATAAATGTTGAAACCAATATTATTCAAACCGTAACCCCGAAGGAATACATAAGGGACACTTTCCAGAATGTTTCAGACTCCGAAAAGGAATAGGTATGTGGTACGGTAAGTAAACCGACTCCAAAACAATTTTTAAGGTAATATTTCTCCGTTTTGGAATATTTAGAAAAATAGAAAAATAAGTGGCAGTCCGGGAAGGACACGAGGGCCCCACGAGGGTGGTGGGCGCGCCCTACCCCCCTAGGCGCGCCCCCCTACCTCGTGAGCACCTCGTGTGCCTTCCGGACTCCGTTTTCTTGCACGATACGTATTTTGGTCGGTAAAAATTCACTATATATTCTCCCGAAGGTTTTGACTCCCGTATCACGCAATTATCCTCTGTTTTTGTTTCGAGCTGTGCTGCTGCAGATTAGAGCAAGATGTCTTCTCAAGAGTCAGTCGGGGTTAGCCGGGTATCTAATCCGGCACCGGAACCAAGGGCAAACAGCGACGCTGACCACTTCGGGCCAGCAACGGAGGAAGAGATGGAGGCTGACTTGATGAGGGTAGATGCCATGGAGGATCAAGAAGTCACCTCTCGCTTCCGAGCTGGGTTCATGACGGGGGAACTACAGAGCTCAGCTATTCCAAACTCGGTTATCCCTTCCAATGTTAGATTTCTTTCTTATGAAAATATGAAGAGGAGTGTCACCTGTTCTCCCGCAGCTATGCAACACCCTTGGGTGCAAGGAGCTTTGGTCGTCACAGGAAAGCTTCGTAAGGAAATAATGGACCTCAAGCAGCAAGTTAATAAGCTCGAGGAGGAGAACCGTATCCTGAGAGGAATCATCGCCAAGAATATTACACCAACAACAAAGAAGGAGACAGAATCACATGGGTATGGGCACTCCCCTTGGCAACTGCCAAGCTTGGGGGAGGTGCCCCGGTATCGTATCACCATCACACTCCTATCTTTACCATTTTTCTTAGTTCGATCCTAGTAGTAGTATCTTGATCTAGTTGAATAAAGTTATGGCATGATCTAATTTTGAGTTTTGCTTTATGATCTCTCTTTGTAATCGAGTCCGTGGGCTATATAATAAAGATTAGTGTTGAGTCAAGGCTTGGTTATTTTGCCATGATCTTGAGTGAATAAAGAAAAGAAGAAAAGAACAAAAAGAAACAAAGAGTTCATATTGATCTTATTGAGAGTAATGACTTCACATAGAAAGAGTATGATGATTAAAAGTTGTTGGGAGTTGGCAGACATAGCTTTGGTCATCATTGCAATTAATAGGAAGTAATAAGGAAAGAGAGGTTTCACATATAGATATATTATCATTGACATCTTTTATGATTGGGAGCACTCATTAAAATATGACATGCTAAAGAGTTGAAGTTGGACAAGGAAGACAACGTAATGAATTATGTTTTCTTATATCTGAGATAAAGTATGTTGTCATGGATCCTCTAACATGTTGAGCTTGCCTTTCCCCCTCATGCTAGCCAAATTCTCAGCACCAAGTAGAGATACTACTTGTGCTTCCAAATACCCTTAAACCAGTTTTGCCATGAGAGTCCACCATATCTACCTATGGATTGAGTAAGATCCTTCAAGTAAGTTATCATCGGTGCAAAGCAATAAAAATTGCTCTAAATATGTATAATTGATTGGTGTGGGAGAAATAAGCTTTATACGATCTTGTGATGTGGAAGTAATAAAAGTGACGGACTGCATAATAAAGGTTCATATCACAAGGGGCAATATAAAGTGACGTTCTTTCGCATTGAGATTTTGTGCATCCAACTATAAAAGTGCATGGCAACCTCTGCTTCCCTCTGCGAAGGGCCTATCTTTTATTATTATCTTCTACCTCATGCAAGTGTCACAGTGATCTTCACCTTTCCTTTTTCATTTTATCCTTTGGCAAGCCCAACATGTTGGAAAGAACATGATATATATACCTAATTGGATGTAGGGGAGCATGAGTTATTATTGTTGACATTACCCTTGAGGTAAAAGGTTGTGGGGCAAAACTATAAGCCCCTATCTTTCTCTGTGTCCGATTAAAACTCCATAAGCACAGGTATTGCGTGAGTGTTAGCAATTATGAAGGACTAGATGATAGTTGAGCATGTGGACTTGCTTTTTAGCTCTGACATAGACTCTTTCCGATGTTATGATAAATTGCAATTGCTTCAATGACTGAGATTATAGTTTGTTGATTCTCAATAAGGTTTCTGATTCATAATTTTGCATTGTGAATAGATCATCACTTGAACATAAGTAAGCATATGACAAAATCTATATATGCTGCTGTTATGAGAATAATCATGATGCCTTCATGTCCGTATTTTATTTTTATCGACACCTCTACCTCTAAACATGAGGACATATTTATTGTTATCGGCTTTTCGCTTGAGGACAAGCGAGGTCTAAGCTTGGGGGAGTTGATACGTCCATTTTGCATCATGCTTTTATATCGATATTTATTGCATTATGGGCTGTTACTTCACATTATGTCACAATACTTATGGCTATTATCTCTTATTTTACAAGGTTTACATAAGGAGGGAGAATGTCGACAACTGGAATTCTGGGATGGAAAAGGAGCAAATATTAGAGACCTATTCTGTGCAACTCCAAAAGTCCTGAAACTCCACGGAATATCTTAAAATAAATAATGAAAAATACCTGCCAAATATGAAGGCCAAGGGGTCCACACCCTGTCCACGAGGGTGCCCCCCCTTACGGTGCGCCCCCTACCTCGTGTGCCCCCTGGTGGCTCTCCGATGCCCATCTTCTGCTATATGAAGTTTTCGTCGAGGAAAAAACAAGAAGCCACCTTTCGGGACGAGACTCCGCCGCCACGAGGCGGAACCTTGGCGGAACCAATCTAGGGCTCCGGCAGAGCTGTTCTGCCGGGGATACTTCCCTCCGGGAGGGGGAAATCATCACCATCGTCATCACCAACGCTCCTCTCATCGGGAGAGGGCAATCTCCATCAACATCTTCACCAGCACCATCTCATCTCCAAACCCTAGTTCATCTCTTGTATCCAATTCTTGTCTCCAAGTCCGGGATTGGTACTAGTAGGTTGCTAGTAGTGTTGATTACTCCTTGTAGTTGATGCTAGTTGGTTTATTTGGTGGAAGATCATATGTTCAGATCCTTTATGCATATTATTAACCCTCTGATCATGAACATGATTATGCTTTGTGAGTAGTTACGTTTGTTCCTGAGGACATGGGAGAAGTCTTGCTATTAGTAGTCGTGTGAATTTGGTATTCATTCGATATTTTGATGAGATGTATGTTGTCTAGCCTCTAGTGGTGTTATGTGAACATTGACTACATAACACTTCACCATTATTTGGGCCTAGAGGAAGGCATTGGGAAGTAATAAGTAGATGATGGGTTGCTAGAGTGACATAAGCTTAAACCCTAGTTTATGCGCTGCTTCATAAGGGGCTGATTTTGATCCATATGTTTCATGCTATGGTTAGGTTTACCTTAATACTTTTGTTGTAGTTGCGGATGCTTGCGATAGAGGTTAATCATAAGTGGGATGTTTGTTCAAGTAAGAACAGCACCCAAGCACCGGTCCACCCACATATCAAATTATCAAAATACCGAACGCGGATCATATGAACATGATGAAAACTAGCTTGACGATATTCCCATGTGTCCTCGGGAGCGCTTTTCCTTATATAAGAGTTTGTTCCGGCTTGTACTTTGCTACAAAAAGGATTGGACCACCTTTCTGCACTTTATTTACTTTTGTTACTTGTTGCTCGCTATAAATTATCTTGTCAGAAAACTATCTGTTACCACCTATTTCAGTACTTGCAGAGAATACCCTGCTGAAAACCGCTTATCATTTCCTTCTGCTCCTCATTGGGTTCGACACTCTTACTTATCAAAAGGACTACGATAGATCCCCTATACTTGTGGGCCATCTGAGACCAACATTGATGACATGCTGAATGACCCACCGCCTCAAGATCATGACTTTGTTGCTAAAAGAGTAGAAGTTGACACCACAGGCCATGCTGACCGGCCAACCAGCCCTATCCGGAATGACAAATCGATCAGTCCAGTAAAAGATACTGACAAACCGGCAACTCCAGTAAGAGTTGCTGAGGAAAAAGATGATGATTTTATGATTACTGGCACTGGCCATACCGCTCCAGGAAATCCTGTCTCTTTATCAAAGCATACTGCCAAGGAAGAACTCTCTGCAATTGGCAAAGGCAAATGGAACGCCGATTTGTCAACTTGTGCCCATCTGAATGCTCAAGACCTTCATTCTGGCTATCTGAACCGTCTGTACACCAGCCATGACTATGAAGCCGGTCTGGTAAATATGATAAAGGGGCTATATGAGGTAACTTCACAAGTGTTTTTCCCTTATATTTAATTGTAGTTTATCAACTCCAGTAGCCCCCAAGTGACGGTTTAAGATACCAATTTAAAATGGGAATTTAATAACAATTTCATGTCTGCAACTGATACATCTCCAACGTATCTACTTTTCCAAACACTTTTGCCCTTGTTTTGGACTCTAACTTGTATGATTTGAATGGAACTAACCCGGACCGACGTTGTTTTCAGCAGAATTGCCATGATGTTGTTTTATGTGCAGAAAACAAAAGTTCTCGGAATGACCTGAAACTCCACGGGATGCCTTATAAAAATAATAAAAAATCCTTGCCAAAGATGAAGACCAAGGGGCCCACACCCTGTCCACGAGGGTGGCGGCGCCCCCCCTAGGGCGCGCCCCCTACCTCGTGGGCCCCCTGGAAACCTTCCGACGCCAACTCCAACTCTATATATTGGCTTTCGGGGAGAAAAAATAAGAGAGAAGAAATCATCGCGTTTTACGATACGGAGCCGCCGCCAAGCCCTAAAACCTCTCGGGAGGTCTGATTTGGAGTCCTTTCGGGGCTCCGGAGAGGGGGATTCGTCGCCGTTGTCATCATCAACCATCCTCCATTACCAATTTCATGATGCTGACCGCCGTGCGTGAGTAATTCCTTCGTAGGCTTGCTGGACGGTGATGGGTTGGATGAGATTTATCATGTAATCGAGTTAGTTTTGTTAGGTTTTGATCCCTAGTATCCTTTATGTACTGAGATTGATGTTGCTATGACTTTGCTATGCTTAATGCTTGTCACTAGGGCCCGAGTGCCATGATTTCAGATCTGATCCTATTATGTTTTCATGAATATCTGTGAGTTCTTGATCCTATCTTGCAAGTCTATAGTCACCTATTATGTGTTATGATCCGACAACCCGGAAGTGACAATAATCGGGATACTTCTCGGTGATGACCATAGTTTGAGGAGTTCATGTATTCACTATGTTCTAATGCTTTGTTCCGGTTCTCTATTAAAAGGAGGCCTTAATATCCCTTAGTTTCCATTAGGACCCCGCTGCCACGGGAGGGTAGGACAAAAGATGTCATGCAAGTTTTTTTCCATAAGCACGTATGACTATATTTGGAATAGATGCCTACATTACATTGATGAATTGGAGCTAGTTCTATGTCACCCTATGTTATGACTGTTACATGATGAACCGCATCCGGCATAATTATCCATCATTGATCCGGTGCCTACGAGCTTTCCATATACTGGTTCTCGCTTATTTACTTTCCCGTTGCTACTGTTACAATCACTACAAAACAGCAAAAACATTACTTTTGCTGTCTTTACTTTTGTCACCGTTACCACCACTATCATATTACTTTGCTACTAAACACTTTGCTGCAGATACTAAGTTTCCAGGTGTGGTTGAATTGACAACTCAGTGATAACCCACAAGTATAGGGGATCGCAACAGCTTTCGAGGGTTGAGTATTCAACCCAAATTTATTAATTCGACACAAGGGGAGCCAAAGAATATTCTCAAGTATTAGCAGCTGAGTTGTCAATTCAACCACACCTGGAAGCTTAGTATCATTAGCAAAGTGTTTAGTAGCAAAGTAATATGATAGTGGTGGTAGCGGTAACAAAAGAGTAATGCGAGCAATAGTAAATATTTTTGGTATTTGGTAGTGATTGTAACAGTAGCAGCGGGAAAGTAAATAAGCGAGAACCAGTATATGGAAAGCTCGTAGGCACCGGATCAATAATGGATAATTATTCTGGATGCGGTTCATCATGTAACAGTCATAACATAGGGTGACACAGAACTAGCTCCAATTCATCAATGTAATGTAGGCCTGTATTCCGAATATAGTCATACGTGCTTATGGAAAAGAACTTGCATGACATCTTTTGTCCTAGCCTCCCGTGGTAGCGGGGTCCTAATGGAAACTAAGGGATATTAAGGCCTCCTTTTAATAGAGAACCGGAACAAAGCTTTAGCACATAGTGAATACATGAACTCCTCAAACTATGGTCATCACCGGGAGTGGTCCCGATTATTGTCACTACGGGGTTGCCGAATCATAACACATAGTAGGTGACTACAGACTTGCAAGATAGGATCAAGAACTCACATATATTCATGAAAACATAATAGGTTCAGATCTTAAATCATGGCACTCGGGCCCTAGTGACAAGCATTAAGCATAGCAAAGTCATAGCAACATCAATCTCAGAACATAATGGATACTAGGGATCAAACCCAAACAAAACTAACTCGATTACATGATAAATCTCATCCAACCCATCACCGTCCAGCAAGCCTACGATGGAATTACTCACACACGGAGGTGAGCATCATGAAATTGGTGATGGAGGATGGTTGATGATGACGACGGCGACGAATCCCCCTCTCCGGAGCCCCGAACGGACTCCAGATCAGCCCTCCCGAGAGGTTCTAGGGCTTGGCGGCGACTCCGTATCGTAAAACACGATGATTTCTTCTCTCTTATTTTTTTCTCCCCGAAAGCCAATATATAGAGTTGGAGTTGGCGTGGAAGGTTTCCAGGGGGGCCACAAGGTAGGGGTGCGCGCCCCCACCCTCGTGGACAGTGTGTGGACCCCCTGGTCTTCATCTTTGGCGAGGATTTTTTATTATTTTTTATAAGGCATCCCGTGGAGTTTCAGGTCATTCCGAGAACTTTTGTTTTCTGCACATAAAACAACATCATGGCAATTCTGCTGAAAACAGCGTCAGTCCGGGTTAGTTCCATTCAAATCATACAAGTTAGAGTCCAAAACAAGGGCAAAAGTGTTTGGAAAAGTAGATACGTTGGAGACGTATCAACTCCCCCAAGCTTAAACCATTGCTTGCCCTCAAGCAATTAAGTTGACAAACTGAAAGAGAAAGAAAAACTTTTACAAACTCTGTTTGCTCTTGTTGTTGTAAATATGTCAAGCCAGCATTCAAGTTTTCAGCAAAGATCATAACTAACCACATTTGCAATATTTCTCAGGTCTCATAATTACTTATATCAATAGCATAATCAACTAGCAAGCCATAATAATAAATCTCGGATGACAACACTTTCTCAAAACAATAATAATATGACATAACAAGATGGTATCTCGCTATCCCTTTCTGAGACCGCAAAACATAAATGCAGAGCAACTTTAAAGATCAAGGACTGACTAAACATTGTAATTCATGGTAAAAGAGATCCAATCATAGTCACACCCAATATAAATTAATAGTGATGAATGCAAATGATAGCTGTGCTCTCCAGCTAGTGCTTTTTAATAAGAGCGTGATGACTCAACATAAAAGTAAATAGATAGGCCCTTGGTAGAGGGAAGCATGGATTTGTAGAGGTGCCAGAGCTCGGTTTTGAAATAGAGATAAATTATATTTTGAGCGGTATACTTTCATTGTCAACATAGCAACTAAGAGATGGCGATATCTTCCATGTCACACACATTATAGGCGGTTCCCAAACAGAATGGTAAAGTTTATACTCCCCCTCCACCAACAAGCATCAATCCATGGCTTGCTCAAAACAACGAGTGCCTCCAACATACATCAGGTCCCAGGGGGAGTTTTGTTTGCAATTAATTTTGATTTAGTTTGCATAAAGCATAGGACTGGGCATCCCGGTGACCAGCCACTTTCTCATGAGTGCGGAGCGGAGTCTACTCCTCTTGAGAATAACCCGCCTAACATGGAAGATAACGGCAACCTTGGTTGATACATGAGCTATTCGAGCATACAAAACAGAATGTTTATTTGAAGGTTTAGAGTTTGGCACATACAAATTTACTTGGTACGGCAGGTAGATGCCGCATATAGGAAGGTATAGTGGACTCATCTGGAATAACTTTGGGGTTTAAGGGATTGGATGCACAAGCAGTATTCCCGCTTAGTACAGGTGAAGGCTAGCAAAAGACTGGGAAGCGACCAACTAGAGAGCGACAACAGCCATGTACATGCATTAAAATTAATAAACATTGGATGCAAGCATGAGTAGGATATAATCCACCATGAACATAAATATCGTGAAGGCTATGTTGATTTGTTTCAATTACATGCGTGAACATGTGCCAAGTCAAGTCACTTAAATCATTCAAAGGAGGATACCACCCCATCATACCACATCATAACCATCTCTATAGCATGTTGGCACGCCAGGTAAATCATTATAACTCTTAGCTAATCAAGCATGGCACAAGACACTATGATCTCTAATTGTCATTGCAAACATGTTTATTCATAATAAGCTGGATCAAGAACGATGGACTCATCATATTTACAAAAACAAAAGAGGTCGAGTTCATACCGGCTTTTCTCCTTTCAGTCAGTTCATCATATATCATCATAATTGCCTTTCACTTGCACGACGGAACGAAGTGAATAATAATAAGAGTGCACCTGCATTGGACTAAGCAGGAATCTACGAGCATTCAATAAACAGGAGAAGACAAGGCAATATGGGCTCTTGGTTAATTCAACAATAATGCATATAAGAGCCGCTTCAACAATTAAATCATGGTTTTCTCCTACTGACCCCCAAAGAAAAGAAAAGAAATAAAAACTATTTACACGGGAAAGCTCCCAACAAGCAAAAGAAGAACGGGAAATATTTTTGGGTTTTCTTTTTAATTACTACTAATACAGCAGGAAAGTAAACTTACTACTATTTTTTTATTTTTCTTAAGGTTTATTAAACACACAAGAAGAAAGCAGGAAAAAGAAAATAAACTAGCATGGATATTACAGTGAAAGAGTATGAGCACCGACATCTAGCAATGAGTGTGTGTGAACATAAATGTAATGTCGGTGAGAAGTACGTACTCCCCCAAGCTTAGGCTTGTGGCCTAAGTTGGTTTATTGCCAGGGATAGCCTGGCGGTACCCGTAGGTGTAGCTAGGGTCGTACTGCGACGAAGAATAGCTGGGGTCATACTGTGCTGCAACGGTTATCTCCTGCTGGGCTGCAGCGTTGAGTCGGGCTGCTTTCGCTCTCCTCTCATACTCATCTGCCTCCTCCCTAGTAATAATATATCTTCCGTTTGCCTAGTAATCAAAGAAGGCAGGAGCTGGGAGAGTAATACGGACAACACGCCGTTTATCAAAGATTAGTCGATATAGGAGAGGTGATTCAGGCCTCTCGACAAACTGGTGCGAAGCCATAGAGTTATAATCTAAATATGCAGGAGGCAACTCAGTGTCACCCTCACGAATGTCTATCTCAAGAAAATTAGCTAAGCGGGTTGCATAAATTCCTCCAAAGAAATCTCCATTATATCTATTATGATGCAACCTACGAGCTACAATGGCTCCCATATGATAAGATTGGTCTCCTAACACAGCACTCCTGAGAATGCTGAGGTCAGGGACACACATGTGACATGCTTCATCCTTAGCATTTATGCATCTACCGATAACGAGAGCAAAATAATGTATAGCAGGAAAGTGAATGCTCCCTATGGTAGCCTGCGTTATATCTCTAGATTCCCCTACAGTTATACTAGCAAGAAAGTTTCTAAATTCAGATTTCGAGGGATCTCTAATACTACCCTATGATGGAAGTTTGCAAACAAAAGTGAAATCCTCTAAGTCCATGGTATAAGATTTGTCATAAAGATCAAACATGACTGAAGGAGAATTATGCGAAGATGAATACACAAACCTCCTCACAAACGAACTTGTGAGATCATGATATTGGGGGCATTTGTCTGCCTCAAAATCCTCAAGACCGGCATTACGCAAATATGCGTTAAATTCTTCTTTAATTCTTGCACGATCCATAAAGTTTTCCGACGGCCATTCGCTAGGCCGCACTAGAGCGTCCCTTGGTGGTTCCTCGTCAGCATCATGCATAGCAATCCTAGGTCCTTGCTTCTTAGAAGAACCACCTTGGAACATCTTCCTCATATTGCTTTTCTCTGACAAATTTCTGAAATAATCTAAAAATTTTAGTAACTTCAAACAAAAGTGAACCAACTTCAATAAAACTGATAGTAACCACTCCTACAAGTGCCTAGAGCCTATATCAAGCATTAGAACTACTTGTAACCATATAAATTTGACATGCAAGCTCAAGAACATGGTCACCTATGCAGCACAAATTTGCAAAGAATAGAGCACTAGAACAAAAACTAATTGGACCAATGGAGGAGTCACATACCAAGGAACAATCTCCCCAAGCAGTTTTGCGAGAGGTGCTTTGAGCAAGGAGATCGAAAATCATAGCAAAGAGGGCTGGAACCCGTGCTTGAGTTGGTTTTTCATGTTTGTGTGAAGAAGAAGAAGAGGATGGGTGCTGGAATAAGTGGAGGAGGGCCACCGTGGGCCCACGAGGCAGGGCGGCGCGCCCAGGGGGGTAGTGCGTGCCCTCCGACCTCGTGGCTAGGTGGCAGCTCCCCCCGCGGTAATTTTCGCACCATAAATCCTTAAATATTCCCGAAAAAATCATATTAAATTGGCATGTCATTCTGAGGACTTTTATTTTCGGGATATTTTTATATTGCATGGATAAGCCAGGTAACAGACAAATAAATACTATTTTTACTTTATTTCAACTAAATTACAGAAAGTATAGAGAGGGTACAGAAGGTTGTGCTTCTAGTTTCATCTGTCTCATTCTCATCAAAAGGAATCCAGTAACAAGGTTGATCAAGTCTTGTTAACAAACCCATTCCGATAATCATGAAACTGGAGAAATTTCGAATAACACTAGGTTACCTCAACAGGGATATGCACATCCCCAATAATAAGTAAATCATATTTCTTTTTGACAGTAGGAAGAGGAAATTCAAAACCTCAAAATATAATCGATGGAATTTTCCCAATAGAGTTGATACTGTGGACTTGAGGTTGTTTCCTCGGAAAGTGTACCGTATGCTCATTGCTATTAACATGAAAAGTGACATTGCCTTTGTTGCAATCAATAACAGCCCCTGCAGTATTAAGGAAAGGTCTTCCAAGAATAATAGACATACTATCATCCTCGGGAATATCAAGTATAACAAAGTCCGATAAAATAGTAACGTTTGCAGCCACAACAGGCACATCCTCACAAATACCGATAGGTATAGCAGTTGATTTATCAGCCATTTGCAAAGATATTTCAGTAGGTGTCAACTTATTCAAGTCAAGTCTTAGATATAAAGAGAGAGGCATAACACTAACACCGGCTCCAAGATCACATAAAGCAGTTTTAACATAATTTCTTTTAATGGAGCATGGTATAGTAGGTACTCCTGGATCTCCAAGTTTCTTTGGTATTCTACCCTTAAAAGTATAATTAGCAAGCATGGTGGAAATTTCAGCTTCCGGTATCTTCCTTTTATTAGTAACAATATCTTTCATGTACTTAGCATAAGGATTCATTTTGAGCATATCAGTCAATCGCATACGCAAAAAGATAGGTCTAATCATTTCAGCAAAGTGCTCAAAGTCCTCATCATCCTTTTTCTTGGATGGTTTGGGAGGAAAAGGCATGGGTGTCTGAACCCAAGGTTCTCTTTCTTTACCATGTTTCCTAGCAACAAAGTCTCTCTTATCGTAACGTTGATTCTTTGATTGTGGGTTATCAAGATCAACAGCAGGTTCAATTTCTACATCATTATCATTACTAGGTTGAGCATCAATATGAACATCATCATTAACATTTTCACTAGGTTCATGTTCATTACCAGATTGTGTTTCAGCATCAGACATAGAGATATCATTTGGATTATCAGGTGGTTCAGCAATAGGTTCACTAGAAGTTTGCACAGTTCTATCATTTTCCTATTTCTTCTTCTTAGAATAACTAGGTGCATCAATATTATTTCTCTGAGAATCTTGCTCGATTCTCTTAGGGTGGCCTTCAGGATACAAAGATTCCTGAGTCATCCTACCAGTTCTAGTAGCCACTCTAACAGCATAATCATTTTTCTTACTATTCATTTCATGGAGCAATTCTTTTTGAGCTTTAAGTACTTGTTCTACTTGAGTGGTAACCATAGAAGCATGTTTGCTAACAAGTTTAAGTTCACATCTAATATTAGCCATATAATCACCCAAGTATTTAATCGTATCGGAATCGTAATTCAATTGTCTACCAAAATAAGCATTAAAATTTTCTTGTTTGACAATAAAGTTATCAAACTCTTCTAAGCATTGTCTAGCAGACTTATATTGAGGAATATCACCTTCATCAAATCTATAGAGAGAATTTACCTTTACTACCTATGTCGGGATATCGGGATCAGGAGGTTCTTCAATAAATAAGGGATTGAGATCATATATTTCTTCAACAGGCGGTAAATTAAGACCATGTACTTCTTCAATAGGAGGTAAATTCTTAACATCTTCAGCTTTAATACCTTTTTATTTCATAGATTTCTTTGCCTCTTGCATATCTTCGGGACTGAGAAATAGAACATCTCTCTTCTTCGGAGTTGGTTTAGGAATAGGATCATTAATTGGAGCAGGAGCTGGCTCAGGAGGTGCCCAATTATTTTCATTTGTCAACATATTATTCAATAGAATTTCAGCTTCATCCGGTGTTCTTTCCCTGAAAAGAGAACCAGCACAACCATACAGGTAATCTCTGGAAGCATCGGTTAGTCCATTATAAAAGATATCAAGTATTTCATGTTTCTTAAGAGGATGATCAGGCAAAGCATTAAGTAACTTGGGAAGCCTCCCCCAAGCCTGTGGGAGACTCTCTTCTTTAATTTGCACAAAGTTGTATATTTCCTTTAAGGTAGCTTGCTTCTTATGAGCAGGGAAATATTTAGCAGAGAAGTAATAAATAATATCCTGGGGACTACGCACACAACCAGGATCAAGAGAATTAAACCATATCTTAGCATCAACCTTTAATGGGAACGGAAATATTTTAAGGATATAAAAGTAGCGAGATCACTCATCATTAGTAAATAGGATGGCTATATCATTTAATTTAGTAAGATGTGCCACAACAGTTTCAGATTCATAACCATGGAAAGGATCATATTCAACCAAAGTAATTATATCAGGATCAACAAAGAATTCATAATCCTTATCAGGAACACAGATAGGTGAAGTAGCAAAAGCAGGGTCAGGTTTCATTTTATCTCTAAGTGATTCTTTGTTCCATTTAGCTAATAACCTCTTGAGCTCATATCTATCCTTGCAGGCTAAAATAGCGGCAGAAGATTCCATATCAAAAACATAACCCTCAGGAATAACAGGCATATCTTCATCATCACTTTCATCATTATAATCAGATTCAATAATTTCTTTCTCTCTAGCCCTAGCAATTTGTTCATCAAGAAATTCACTAAGGGGCACAGTAGTATCAGGCATAGAAGCAGTTTCATCATAACTATCATGCATAGCAGAAGTGGCATCACCAATAACATGCGACATATCAGAACGAATAGCACAAGCAGGTTTAGGTGTCGCAAGCTTACTCATAACAGAAGGTGAATCAAGTGCAAGGCTAGATGGCAGTTCCTTACCTCCCCTCGTAGTTGAGGGATAAATTGTTGTCTTAGCGTCTTTCAAGTTCTTCATAGTGTCCAGCAGATATAAATCCCAAGTGACTCAAAGAATAGAGCTATGCTCCCCGGCAACGGTGCCAGAAATTAGTCTTGATAACCCACAAGTATAGGGGATCGCAACAGCTTTCAAGGGTAGAGTATTCAACCAAAATTTATTGATTCGACACAAGGGGAGCCAAAGAATATTCTCAAGTATTAGCAGCTGAGTTGTCAATTCAACCACACCTGGAAACTTAGTATCTGCAGCAAAGTGTTTAGTAACAAAGTAATATGATAGTGGTGGTAGCGGTAACAAAAGAGTAATGCGAGCAATAGTAAATATTTTTGGTATTTGATAGTGATTGTAACAATAGCAGCGGGAAAGTAAATAAGCGAGAACCAGTATATGGAAAGCTCGTAGGTACCGGATCAGTAACAGATAATTATGCCGGATGCGGTTCATCATGTAACAGTCATAACATAGGGTGACACAAAACTAGCTCCAATTCATCAATGTAATGTAGGCATGTATTCCGAATATAGTCATACGTGCTTATGGAAAAGAACTTGCATGACATCTTTTGTCCTACCCTCCCGTGGCAGTGGGGTCCTAATGGAAACTAAGGGATATTAAGGCCTCCTTTTAATAGAGAACCGGAACAAAGCATTAGCACATAGTGAATACATGAACTCCTTAAACTATGGTCATCACTGGGAGTGGTCCCGATTATTGTCACTTCGGGGTTGCCGGATCATAACACATAGTAGGTGACTATAGACTTGCAAGATAGGATCAAGAACTCACATATATTCATGAAAACATAATAGGTTCAGATCTGAAATCATGGCACTCGGGCCCTAGTGACAAGCATTAAGCATAGCAAAGTCATAGCAACATCAATCTCAGAACATAATGGATACTAGGGATCAAACCCTAACAAAACTAACTCGATTACATGATAAATCTCATCCAACCCATCACCGTCCAGCAAGCCTATGATGGAATTACTCACGCACGGCGGTGAGCATCATGAAATTGGTGATGGACGATGGTTGATGATGACGACGGCGACGAATCCCCCTCTCCGGAGCCCCGAACGGACTCCAGATCAGCCCTCCCGAGAGGTTTTAGGGCTTGGCGGCGGCTCCGTATCGTAAAACGCGATGATTTCTTCTCTCTTATTTTTTTCTCCCTGAAAGACAATATATAGAGTTGGAGTTGTCGTCGAAAGGTTTCCAGGGGGGCCACGAGGTAGGGGGCACACCTATCTGTGTTCCTGATAAGGATTATGAATTCTTTGTTGATCCTGATATAATTACTTTGGTTGAATCTGATCCTTTCCATGGTTATGAATCTGAAACTGTTGTGGCACATCTTACTAAATTAAATGATATAGCCACCCTGTTTACTAATGATGAGAGATCTCGCTACTTTTATATCCTTAAAATATTTCCGTTCTCATTAAAGGGTGATGCTAAGATATGGTTTAATTCTCTTGATCCTGGTTGTGTGTGCAGTCCCCAGGATATGATTTATTACTTCTCTGCTAAATATTTCCCTGCTCATAAGAAACAAGCTGCCTTAAAGGAAATATACAACTTTGTGCAAATTAAAGAAGAGAGTCTCCCACAAGCTTGGGGGAGGCTTCTCAAGTTACTTAATGCTTTGCCTGATCATCCTCTTAAGAAACATGAAATACTTGATATCTTTTATAATGGACTAACCGATGCTTCCAGAGATTACCTGGATAGTTGTGCTGGTTCTCTTTTCAGGGAAAGAACACCGGATGAAGCTGAAATTCTATTGAATAATATGTTGACAAATGAAAATAATTGGGCACCTCCTGAGCCAGCTCCTGCTCCAATTAATGATCCTATTCCTAAACCAACTCCGAAGAAGAGAGGTGTTTTATTTCTCAGTCCCGAAGATATGCAAGAGGCAAAGAAATCTATGAAAGAAAAAGGTATTAAAGGCGAAGATGTTAAGAATTTACCTCCTATTGAAGAAATACATGGTCTTAATTTACCGCCTACTGAAGAAACATATGATATCAATCCCTTATTTATTGAAGAACCTCCTGATCCCGATATCCCGACACAGGTAGTAAAGGTAAATTCTCTCTATAGATTTGATGAAGGTGATATTCCTCACTATAAGTCTGCTAGACAATGCTTAGAAGAGTTTGATAACTTTATTGTCAAACAAGAAAAAATTTAATGCTTATTTTGGTAGACAATTGAAATACGATTCCGATATGATTAAATACTTGGGTTATTATATGGCTAATATTAGAGGTGAACTTAAACTTGTTAGGAAACATGCTTCTATGGTTACCACTCAAGTAGAACAAGTACTTAAAGCTCAAAAAGAATTGCTCCATGAAATGAATAGTAAGAAAAATGATTATGCTGTTAGAGTGGCTACTAGAACTGGTAGGATGACTCAGGAATCTTTGTATCCTGAAGGCCACCCTAAGAGAATCGAGCAAGATTCTCAGAGAAATAATATTGATGCACCTAGTTATTCTAAGAAGAAGAAATAGGAAAATGATAGAACTGTGCAAACTTCTAGTGAACCTATTGCTGAACCACCTGATAATCCAAATGATATCTCTATGTCTGATGCTGAAACACAATCTGGTAATGAACATGAACCTAGTGAAAATGTTAATGATGATGTTCATATTGATGCTCAACCTAGTAATGATAATGATGTAGAAATTGAACCTGCTGTTGATCTTGATAACCCACAATCAAAGAATCAACGTTACGATAAGAGAGACTTTGTTGCTAGGAAACATGGTAAAGAAAGAGAACCTTGGGTTCAGACACCCATGCCTTTTCCTCCCAAACCATCCAAGAAAAAGGATGATGAGGACTTTGAGCACTTTGCTGAAATGATTAGACCTATCTTTTTGCGTATGCGATTGACTGATATGCTCAAAATGAATCCTTATGCTAAGTACATGAAAGATATTGTTACTAATAAAAGGAAGATACCGGAAGCTGAAATTTCCACCATGCTTGCTAATTATACTTTTAAGGGTAGAATACCAAAGAAACTTGGAGATCCAGGAGTACCTACTATACCATGCTCCATTAAAAGAAATTATGTTAAAACTGCTTTATGTGATCTTGGAGCCGGTGTTAGTGTTATGCCTCTCTCTTTATATCAAAGACTTGACTTGAATAAGTTGACACCTACTGAAATATCTTTGCAAATGGCTGATAAATCAACTGCTATACCTGTCGGTATTTGTGAGGATGTGCCTGTTGTGGCTGCAAACGTTACTATTTTATCGGACTTTGTTATACTTGATATTCCCGAGGATGATAGTATGTCTATTATTCTTGGAAGACCTTTCCTTAATACTGCAGGGGCTGTTATTGATTGCAACAAAGGCAATGTCACTTTTCATGTTAATAGCAATGAGCATACGGTACACTTTCCGAGGAAACAACCTCAAGTCCACAGTATCAACTCTATTGGGAAAATTCCATCGATTATATTTTGAGGTTTTGAATTTCCTCTTCCTACTGTCAAAAAGAAATATGATTTACTTATTATTGGGGATGTGCATATCCCTGTTGAGGTAACCTAGTGTTATTCGAAATTTCTCCAGTTTCATGATTATCGGAATGGGTTTGTTAACAAGACTTGATCAACCTTGTTACTGGATTCCTTTTGATGAGAATGAGACAGATGAAACTAGAAGCACAACCTTCTGTACCCTCTCTATACTTTCTGTAATTTAGTTGAAATAAAGTAAAAATAGTATTTATTTGTCTGTTACCTGGCTTATCCATGCAATATAAAAATATCCCGAAAATAAAAGTCCTCAGAATGACATGCCAATTTAATATGATTTTTTCGGGAATATTTAAGGATTTATGGTGCGAAAATTACCGCGGGGGGAGCTGCCACCTAGCCACGAGGTCGGAGGGCACGCACTACCCCCCTGGGCGCGCCGCCCTGCCTCGTGGGCCCACGGTGGCCCTCCTCCACTTATTCCAGCACCCATCCTCTTCTTCTTCTTCACACAAACACGAAAAACCAACTCAAGCACGGGTTCCAGCCCTCTTTGCTATGATTTTTGATCTCCTTTCTCAAAGCACCTCCCGCAAAACTGCTTGGGGAGATTGTTCCTTGGTATGTGACTCCTCCATTGGTCCAATTAGTTTTTTTCTTTGCAAATTTGTGCTGCATAGGTGACCATGTTCTTGATCTTGCATGTCAAATTTATATGGTTACAAGTAGTTCTAATGCTTGATATAGGCTCTAGGCACTTGTAGGAGTAGTTGCTATCAGATTTATTGAAGTTGGTTCACTTTTGTCTGAAGTTACTAAAAATTTCAGATTATTTCAGAAATAATGAAGAGACTTTTGAGGGGCTCATCGAGCCAAAGCTCAAAGGAGAAACAAAATGAACAAGCACAGAGGCCCAAATATAATTTGCCTCGTACCGCGGAGATCCGGCCGTGTGAATGGCCTTCTGATAATTTCTTGACACAGGTCGGGATTCATGAGGATTTCCATTCATTAATTGAGAATGCTGGCCTCACCGACTTCGTCCGCGACCAACGTCCACAGTATCTCTTACTCACAAATACTTTTGTGCATAACTTCTACTTTTACCCTAAAGAATCACCTCCTTCAGTAGAGTTTCATTTATATGACGTTGTGAAGAAAATGCCATTGTCTGAATTTTGCAAAATATGCAACATACCCCCTGAGGGTATCTTAGAGGAACCACCCCGTAAAGAGGTGAAGCGTTTATTAACACTATCTCTGTGGGAGAAACCAGGAAGGTTTCTGATGCAAGAATCACTAGCATACATTTCCCTGTTTTACGCTATTTTGCCTTATTTGCTAGTCGTTGCTTGATCGGTCGCGGGAACCATGGGAACTTTAGTGTTCCTGATATTATTATTTTGTTCCGTGGTTTATACCGCGATAACACTGTTAGCATGGGCGGAATTATTGCTAGACGGTTAAGTATGAACCGTACTAAGGGTCCCATCTTTGGAGGCATTTATGCTTCACGCCTGGCTGCACATTTTAACATAGCCATTATGCATTATGAGAAAGAAGAAAAATTGCTGCCTAGTGCTTATCTAGATTATAAGAGTATGATAGCACATGATTTTCTTGTTAAGGGCAGGGATGGAGAGCTCAAGTATAAATTATTCTTTGATAAACATCATCCTGAAACTATTACGTTGCCTGCTCCTTCTTTGTTTAAGTTTGTAGGACCCTATCACGTTACGTGGGCTGCCGTCCAAGCTTACAAAAATCCTGCACCAGCCCCGGAACCGGAACCACAAGATGAGCCTCCACGACAATCTGTTTATTCTTGGGATCCAGAGATGACTGTCAGTCAATGGCAGTCAGAGTCTTCCTCATCACAGTATGACCCCATCTATTCTTCGTCGCAGTACGACCCTAGCTACACCTACGGGTATCCGCCAGGCTATCCCTGGCAATAAACCAACTTAGGCCAAAAGCCTAAGTTTGGGGGAGTACGTATTTCTCATCGACATTACACTTATGTTCACACACACACTCATTGCTAGATGTCGGTGCTCATACTCTTTCACTGTAATATCCATGCTAGTTTATTTTCTTTTTCCTGCTTTCTTCTTGTGTGTTTAATAAACCTTAAAAAAATTAGTAGTAGTTTATTTCTTTGTAGTAGTAATTAAAAAGAAAACCCAAAAATATTTCCCATTCTTCTTTTGCTTGTTGGGAGCTTTCCCGTGTAAATAGTTTTTATTTCTTTTCTTTTCTTTGGGGTCGGTAGGAGAAGACCATGATTTAATTGTTGAAGTGGCTCTTATATGCATTATTGTTGAATTAACCAAGAGCCCATATTGCCTTGTCTTCTCCTGTTTATTGAATGCTCGCAGATTCTAGCTTAGTCCAATGCACGTGCACTCTTATTATTATTCACATCGTTCGGTCGTGCGAGTGAAAGGCAATTATGATGATATATGATGAACTGACTGAGAGGAGAAAAGCTGGTATGAACTCGACCTCTTTTGTTTTTGTAAATATGATGAGTTCATCATTCTTGATTCAGCTTATTATGATTAACATGTTTGCAATGACAATTAGAGATCATAAATGCTTGTGCCATGCTTGATTAGCTATGAGTTATAATGATTTCCCTTGTGTGCCAACATGCTATTGAGATGGTTATGATGTGGTATGATGGGGTGGTATCCTCCTTTGAATGATTTAAGTGACTTGACTTGGCACATGTTCACGCATGTATTTGAAACAAATCAACATAGCCTTCACGATATTTATGTTCATGGTGGATTATATCCTACTCATGCTTGCATCCGACGTTTATTAATTTTAATGCATGTACATGACTGTTGTCGCTCTCTAGTTGGTCGCTTCCCAGTCTTTTGCTAGCCTTCACCTGTACTAAGCAGAAATACTGCTTGTGCATCCAATCCCTTAAACCCCAAAGTTATTCCAGATGAGTCCATTATACCTTCCTATATGCGGTATCTACCTGCCGTTCCAAGTAAATTTGTATGTGCCAAACTCTAAACCTTCAAATAAACATTCTGTTGTGTATGCTCGTAGCTCATGTATCAACCAAGGTTGCCCTTATCTTCCACGTTAGGCGTGTTATTCTCAAGAGGAATGGACTCCGCTCCTCACTCGCGAGAAAATGGCTGGTCACCGGGATGCCCAGTCCCATGCTTTATGCAAACTAAATCAAAATTAATTGCAAACAAAACTCCCCCTGGGACCTAATATATGTTGGAGGCACTCGTTGTTTCGAGCAAGCCATGGATTGATGCTTGTTGGTGGAGGGGGGTATAAACTTTACCATTCTGTTTGGGAACCGCCTATAATGTGTGTGATATGGAAGATATCGCCATCTCTTAGTTGCTATGTTGACAATGAAAGTATACCGCTCAAAATATAATTTATCTCTATTTCAAAACCGAGCTCTAGCACCTCTACAAATCCCTGCTTCCCTCTGTGAAGGGCCTATCTATTTACTTTTATGTTGAGTCATCACCCTCTTATTAAAAAGCACTAGCTAGAGAGCACATCTGTCATTTGCATTCATCACTATTAATTTATATTGGGTGTGACTATGATTGGATCTCTTTTACCATGAATTACAATGTTTAGTCAGTCCTTGATCTTTAAAGGTGCTCTGCATTTATGTTTTGCGGTCTCAGAAAGGGCTAGCGAGATACCATCTTGTTATGTCATATTATGATTATTTTGAGAAATTGTTGTCATCCGAGATTTATTATTATGGCTTGCTAGTTGATTATGCTATTGATATAAGTAACTATGAGACCTAAGAATTATTGCAACTATGGTTAGTTATCATCTTTGCTGAAAACTTGAATGCTGGTTTGACATATTTACAACAATAAGAGCAAACAGAGTTTGTAAATGTTTTTCTTTCTCTTTCAGTTTGTCAACTGAATTGCTTGAGGACAAGCAATGGTTTAAGCTTGGGGGAGTTGATACATCTCCAACGTATCTACTTTTCCAAACATGTTTGCCCTTGTTTTGGACTCTAACTTGTATGATTTGACTGGAACTAACCCAGACTGACGCTGTTTTCAACAGAATTGCCATGGTGTTGTTTTATGTGCAGAAAACAAAAGTTCTCGGAATGACCTGAAACTCCATGGGGTGCCTTATTAAAAATAATAAGAAATCCTCACCAAAGAAGAAGACCAGGGGGCCCACACCCTGTCCACGAGGGTGGGGGGCGCGCCCCCTACCTCGTGGGCCCCCTGGAAACCTTCCGACGCCAACTCCAACTCTATATATATTGGCTTTCGGGGAGAAAAAATAAGAGAGAAGAAATCATCGCGTTTTACGATAAGGAGCCGCCGCCAAGCCCTAAAACCTCTCGGGAAGGCTGATCTGGAGTCTGTTCGGGGCTCCTGTCGGGGATATACCCTGCGGTATAACCCGGCCGGAGGTATGACCCGGCCGGACTTGGCGCTTCACCGATGACCCACTAGAGGACTGGCGACTCACGGGTCTGGCGGCTCACTGGTCAGACGACTCACGAGCCTGACGACTCACGGATGACCCCGATGGCAGGTCAGATAGAAGACTAGGCCCAAGGCCCAGAAGGCCGGCTCATGTTATGGTAGGCCAGTTTAAGAGAAAAGGCGTGAGGAATATTTCCTTTACGAGGAAGCAAGACCCGGACTTGTATTCAACTTGTAAGAAAAGATAGACTAGTCCTAGTCCTACTAGGACACCACATGTAACCCACCCCTCTAACTTATATAAGGAGGGGCAGGGCTCCCCAAAGAGGAACAAGAAACAAGATCTAGGGCTAGACACAAAGGAGAAGCCGGCTTATGCGGCGACTCCCTCATGAGCATAATGAGACCTAGCCACAAACATCATGTAGGGCTATTCCGGATGATGTTTCCCGGGGCCCGAAGCTGTCCAAATCCTCGTCTTGTGTGATGATCCGCCTTGCGTCTCTCGATTCCGACCAACCACTTCAAGCTACCGCATAGATGTGTTGGCCTCGCGACTAAGTCCTGACACTAAGGACATCTGCCGTGACAATTCCACGACAGTTGGCGCCCACTGTGGGGCCTGCGCACGATGGTGATGAGTTCTTGGAGGGATCTCTCCTAGGGTTCGAGAAGCTCGCGATTTCTTCAGATAAGGAAGAGCCGACAAGTTCATACAAGATGGAGAAGGATCAAGAGGATTAGGGTTGCGTTGGTTGTCGGTTGAGCCGCCGCAAGATGTCGACACTGGTTGGATTTTCCGCTACCGCCGTTACGGCAAGCCACGTGAGACCAACAAAAATTTCTATCTCTGCCCGTGGCTGTGTCCGCTCCCAGTTGTTCTTCGGTCGCAACAACCAAAGGCAGACAGCCAGTGTACGCATAATCTGCGGTTTAATCAAAGCAAGTCCAAAGACTACTCATGTTCTGACATCTCCAAATCAGTATTTTTTAATCTCTGTTTGCTACACGGAGGAGCAAACATCTCAAAGGCACAAGTTTCTAGGTCAATCATGACAAAAGAATTAATCTTACGTGAAGCTTCTTCAAGTGGTCTAGTCACATCAGGTTTCAGTCTACAGTTACCGTGTCTACACATAGTGGATTAAATTTTCTGTTGGGGACGATCAGTGCAGAACTACGGACTGGACAACTCCGACCATGCACGCGCCTGGTGCAGAACAGGAAATCATCAGCATACTTCATACGGAGGCTGTCGGCCGCACCGGAATATGTCCAACGTTATCCAGTACTGGTATTTGCGTTCATCTGAAAAACAAATCAGGTGTTATCTGTTCTCAGTATTTTTAGCACATAATTCTTTTGAGAACAATTACTCTGTGTTTCAATATATTTTATGCAGGACAAAGTCCACTACAAAAGTGATGTCATAGACATGAGGCTCGCACCGGTTTAAACATTATGGCTGATTCTCGCGCCTGCGCCGACTTAAATGTCCTGGCCAACTCTCGCGCCTGCGCCGGTATAAATGATTACTTTCGCGACCGACTCGTCAGTCCACGCCCGCGCGTGCTGGTCTCCAACACCGTGGCCGACTCCCTCGTCAATGGACGCGCGCACGGCACCACTCCCGCAGTCCGGTTTACATCAGCACACCGATGCCGCACCCACTCTCATAAGTCGCCCGACGGATACACGAGCAAGTTGCCGCCCCCGTTGCTGGGTTTACATAAATGCGTGGCCAACTCATTTTGACTCACCCGTCCGCGCCGGCTTACAACGCCATGGTCGACACACCTGCGATTCAGCCGTGATTAAATTTCAATTTCACCGTGGTGATCATCAACTCCGCGGTGGATAATTTTTGGCCTAACATATCAGGTGAAATTCGTCCAGTTTATTTTATTAAACATATTGTTTTCATCAAAGAACAATTACTTTGGTCTGTATATTTTTATGTGCAGCAAAGGTGGTGCCATGTTGTGCCTATGAAGTGTACGTCAGCACCATTACGCACCGGCATCTGCGCCCGCTTACTGATGGAACAAGTGTGCGCAAGTCGCCGCTCGTGCAGTTTAATCTACATCAACCTGCTGAAGTCGCGTTGAGCCGTCGGGGTTATATTAAGTCACCGGTTTGCCTGAGCCGCTGGAACTATATTGAGTCGCTGGTCTGCCTGAGCCACCTCTATCGCGATAAATGGATCATCTGTCGTCCAAACAAATCAGGTGATATCCATCCAAGTTTGTTTTATTAGCACATATTGTTTTTATCAAAGAACAAGTTTATCTTTGCCTTGGTCTGCAATATTGTTTACACAGGGCAGTTATTTATGACAAAAAGTGATATTATACCGTGGAGTTGGAGGCACGCCAACATCTTTTCGCACAGGTGGTCGTCGTTACTCAACGGACTCCCGCACCGGCTTACAATGTTGTGGCCGTCTATCGCGACCGCGCCGGCTTACAACGTCACGGCCGTCTCTCGCGACCGCGCCGGCTTACAACGTCGTGGCCGTCTCTCACGACCACGCTGACTTACAACAAGGAGGACAACTTGCCCGTCCGCACCGGCTTACAACGCCACGGCCGGTTCATCTGTCCGTGTCGCCTCAGATATTGCGGTCGTCTTTGCCGTCCACCTCTCGCGGCCTGGTCTTAATCAACACATCGGGCCACATTTGTCTGCATGAGCTGTTTATTGAGTATGAGCAAGTCACTGCTTGGGAAGCCCGGTTTTCTCTTCCAACAAATTGGAGGCAAATTATCATATTATCAACCGCCGTCTGCACTGGATGACTCAATAGGCAGGCACACAAATCGCCGCTACTACAGTTTGGTTAAGCTTCAAACAACCTGTTGGAAGGAACCATTGGCCGAGTTGCTGACACGGCTCATACGGGATCATTTATAACCCGCCGCAGTCACCTCAACCTTCTGTGGATTCACATTGCGTTATCAACGCCAATGATATACACCTTCTGCTATGGTCAAATATGGATAATCTCAAGCCAACTCTTCGAGTCATCTTGAGACTCGGGGGCTACAATGGTATGGCTCGGCAAAATTAGTCGGTTTCAATGAATTCAAGAACTCCGGGTCATTGAAGGGAAGATAACCCGGCCCCGGAGGCTACTCTTTATTGGTGAATATTTAAAGGCCGTCAGAAAAATTTCCGGCTCAAAATGAAGATTCCGGTTTAAAATATAGCTCAAGAGACATCTCTCTCCCGCAAAGCTTTGAAGCTATCAAATCCGGTTCAAAATCTGGCTCAAGGTAAATTTGTCTCTCACAAAGTTTTGAAGCTTTTAAATCCGGTTTAAAGTTCCGGTTCAAAAAGATTTAATCTCTCGCAAGTTCGAGTTCTCAGAAAAATTAAAGGTTGCCAAAAGAACTTGCTGCCAGGATGCGCGGTTCAAACTTGGATATCCTGCCTTACGGCTTATCTTATTATGATTACTTGGGGGCTTCCTGCTCATCGAGCATAGCTATCAGTACCCTCTTGATCGGCGCAATGCCAGAACTTATATGGTCATTTGGGGGCTTCCTGTTCAAACATAGGTCGTATTCGAACCAAAGAGAACATAGCTGTCGATACCCTCTGGATCGGCATACTGCCAAACCCACTTGGGGGCTTCTTGATCATATTTGAATCATAGCTTCACCCCTTTGGGTCTGACGTGGATCGTATTCGAATCAGCGTCATTAAACAACTCTTATGGTCACTTGGGGGCTTCCTGTTCAAACATAGGTCGTATTCGAACCAAAGAGAACATAGCTGTCGATACCCACTTGATCGGCATCGCCAAAGCCACTGGGGGCTATATGATCGTATTCAAATCTTAGCTTAACCCCTTTGGAACGGTTTACTGATCATGTCCGAATCAGAAGCCTCAAAAAGTATTATTCTGTCTCTGGTAAAGTTTATTGCAGCCACAATTACTTAACTTGAGACCTTTTTGGGATTATATCTCAAATATATATAAGTGTTTTATGCTTAACCCGGCTTGACTTTTGACTATAAGTCGCCAGTGTATGACAATCATCATCCATGTGAAAGCATTGGCTTCTAAGGATTGGGTTATCACCCTTACTGCACAGGTCATGTAAGCCGGCAATACAAATTCAATATCACAGTGGTTATATGTGAGATGTTATGGCCCGCCCTGGTTTGACGCTAAGTCGCCAGGGCATATGTTGTTTAAACTCTCTGCAGGATTTGCAGAAATATGACATATAAATGATTAAGTTCAAGCTCATTACCAAAGTTGATGCTTCAAAATGATGATCCGTTCTGGATTTTTCTCAAAAGGCTATAAGCCACCGGGTCATAAAAATTCCGGTTTACAATGAAGCCGTATTAAATCGCCATCGGCCAGGAGCCGCCGGGTATTTAAACTCTGGATTTACTTGTCAACATATAAGGTTATTCAAATCTTTAATAGCCGACATGGCTGGATTTTCACTATGATATTGAATGATTGAGGTTTTCATACCGGATTATATTATTCAAATCTTGAATAGCCAACATGGCTGGATTTCTATTGTGATTATCAATA
The DNA here is from genome assembly GCF_018294505.1 of Triticum aestivum. NCBI lineage: Eukaryota > Viridiplantae > Streptophyta > Magnoliopsida > Poales > Poaceae > Triticum > Triticum aestivum. The sequence goes on along the minus strand of NC_057797.1, from coordinate 757,438,996 downwards.
ACCAGTGTTACGATTAAGGTTTTCAAAGTTGCTTTAGCGCAACGGCTATTATTTTTATCAATGGATATGATGGAAGGAATAGTCCCGATCGCTGCAGGCTTACGACCCGGCACTTGGGGGCTACATTATTCAGATTGGGATTATTTCAAATATGCAAGTCCCATGTCACTGCCAGCATGCACCATGGCACTTGGGGGCTAATGCAAAGTCATTTTTTCTCAACTTATTAAAGACCCGACTCATCACGTTCTAAATGAGCCGGCCCTTGGGGGCTACCAATTGCTCCTGTTAAAATTCAAGGTACACAATCCTTATTCCATTATATTGAAGGATCCACTACTCAGTTGGTAAAGCACAGAGCTCTTAACCTTGTGGATGTGGGTTCAAGCCCCAGGATGGGGTTTACATCATATGATATTATTTTCAATGAAAAGCCCCAGCTCAGTATTATCTTACTAAGCCAGCCCTTGGGGGCTACACGTTACTGCTCAAATCTACGCCATCATATTTACAAAGTCCCTGCTCATTATTACATAATGACCTGACACTTGGGGGCTAATGCATATTTCTCTTTGCTGAAGGCAATTCTATGATGACCCGGCTACACTACTATGACTATAGCCGACTCATGGGGGCTACACAACTGGATTTTATTTAAAACCACGGTGATAAGTCCCGTCTTATTCATGCTGATTAAACCGGCCCTTGGGGGCTACAGGTAATATGGATATAAGGGAGAAATATCTTCAAATACTCAGTTTGAGTAAATCAGATTGACCCGGTGTCTGCAAAAATCATAAACCGGCATCAGCGACAATTATGACTCGGCATCATCTATTTATAACCCGGCAATTTTGGTAATTACAAACCTACAAGTTTTATATCTTCAAGCCGGCTGAATATAAGTTGAATATTTGAAGACCATTATTTTTGTCAAAGTCAGAGCACTAAAAGCCGACTCAAGTGGATTATCTCTTACAATATTTCTCAACAAGAGACCAATGTCAGCAAATTGATTCCGAAGCTGGCCTGTTGACCCGGATTTTTTCAAAGGAAGTATCTTGATTTTTTGCATTGGCAAAATTTGAACATATCTGCTAAGGAGATTTGCGATGAGATTATGGATACATATCAAGAAGGAGATGACAAGGACTTAAGGATGATCAAGTGCCGGCTTACAAGAATTTTTAACCCGAAACACAATCTGTCAAATTTGTTCTTGTGTTCTTGTGTTCAAGTGCCATGATTTCAGATCTGAACCTATTATGTTTTCATGAATATATGTGAGTTCTTTATCCTATCTTGCAAGTCTATAGTCACCTATTATGTGTTATGATCCGACAACCCCGAAGTGACAATAATCGGGATACTTCTCGATGATGACCATAGTTTGAGGAGTTCATGTATTCACTATGTGCTAATGCTTTGTTTCGGTTCTCTATTAAAAGGAGGCCTTAATATCCCTTAGTTTCCATTAGGACCCCGCTGCCACGGGAGGGTAGGACAAAAGATGTCATGCAAGTTTTTTTCCATAAGCACGTATGACTATATTCGGAATACATGCCTACATTACATTGATGAATTGGAGCTAGTTCTGTGTCACCCTATGTTATGACTGTTACATGATGAACCGCATCCGGCATAATTATCCATCATTGATCCGGTGCCTACGAGCTTTCCATATACTGGTTCTTGCTTATTTACTTTCCCGTTGCTACTGTTACAATCACTACAAAACACCAAAAACATTACTTTTGATGTCTTTACTTTTGTCATCGTTACCACCACTATCATATTACCTTTTGCTACTAAACACTTTGCCGCAGATACTAAGTTTCCAGGTGTGGTTGAATTGACAACTCAGCTGCTAATACTTGAGAATATTCTTTGGCTCCCCTTGTGTCGAATCAATAAATTTGTGTTGAATACTCTACCCTCAAAAGTTGTTGTGATCCCCTATACTTGTGGGTCATCAGCAACAATGCACCTTAACTTCACTGATGTAGCCCCCAAGGGCCGGTTTAACTTTTCGAAGATAAACCGGGACTTTGTAGCAGAATTCCCATCTCAGCAATTTATGAGCAAATACACATTAGCCCCCAAGTGCCAAGCGTAATACTTGTATTGTGTGTGGGACTTGTAAAAGTTTCTGATAAAGAGCAAATATGCATTAGCCCCCAAGTACTAAGGGCATAACTTGTTATGTGCTTGGTACTGCCAATACATACTGTCAACTCATTATATATCTATCTCTTTATAGGCTGAACTGCGCAAGAAAGAAGTCCAAACCGCTGATCTGCAGGAGAACCTCAAATCTCAACAAGGTGAAACTTCCAAAGCCAAGGAAGAGTTAACCAGCGCTTTAGGCGCTATGGAAAAACTCAAAGAAGGCTTCAACAAGGAGCGGGAGGACCGGGAGATTGAAAAATCCACTTTGATCAAAAGGGCTGAGAATGCAGAAGCAGCACTTAAACCGGTGGTTGACGAACTGACCGGTGTAAAGCGACAGATTCATTCCATGACGGCTACTGTTTTCGGTAAACCTCCTCGACTTAGGTTTGCCACATATCCTTTCATGCATTTGCCGGTTTACTAATCCTCGTAATGATATAGGAACTCCTATTAGCCACTTGGGATCTGATGTTCAGAAGAAATTGAAAGCGGCCTATACTCTGATAGAACAACTATATACCGGCGCACAGCGGATCATCTACACTGCTTCGCACAATAATCTGCCTCCCACCTTGATCAAGGATACCTTAGAAAGGTTATGTGTGCTTCCTACCCGGGTAGATGAGCTAAAAAAGTCTGCCGCTAGAATGGGCGCTTTGGCCGCACTGACCCGGGCAAAAGCATGGGTACCTGACTTTGATCCAGTTGAAGCGGCCCAAGGTTATCCCAGTTTGAAGGAAGACAGAACAGAATTTGGCGAAGATGATCCCCGAGTCATATCGGGAAGTACGCCCATTGCTTGTCAACTGGTTGAAGAAGTGGACCTTTCATACTATCAGGCAAGCTATGATGACAAGAACAAGCGGGTTGCTGCACCAATTCCTGAAGCTCAAAATCTTATCCCGCCAATCCGTAAGCACACTTATGCCCCTGACAATGAACCGTCCACACTTATAAGCGATGAAGTTGTATTCCAAGCTTTAACTGGGATCGATTGGGCGACTGTTGACTTCTAGCCGCTAGGTAGAGAGGAGGGAGGTGAACCGACGCGAGATGACCCGCAGCCGTCAAGCCAAGCAGGTGACCAATCATGAACCGGAGGCCGGATTTAGTCTTCTACAAGCCGCAACATGTACTTGAGAAAACAATTATTCTTTTGGGCACAGAATCGCCTTGTAATAGGCTAGTAAAAATACTTGGTCTGATATGCCTTCGCGCATATTTATCTGTCATTGATGCTTGCTTAATTTGACATGCTTAAGATATGATATCCATAACCATTTATTCAAGCTGTTCCTGTAGATAAGAAGCTTAAAGCGCCCTGGCGGTTTACAACTGGGCGGGTCATGATACCCATATATATATATATGACCAAGGGGTACAACCCTGGTTGTGAAATATAACAAAATATGCAAATATATAATACCTGTGATCCGCAAGCATATTGTTAACTGACCAACGTTGAAGGCCAGAACCCTGCTCTGTAGGATAAACAACTCCTGTTATATGATGCCGGTTTACAATAAAACCGCTCCGGGTTAGGATAAACACTGGATTATTCCATACTGGTGACTTTAAGTCAATCCAGGCCGGTTTGATAGTCTCCGGATTATATTTTGATCATGCATTGACAACTTGTAGTTGACAGTCTAACCGAGTTGATAAACACTAGTTTGAAAATATCATAAATCTTTATGAAAACAAAGAAAACTTAACAAAAGGCAAATAAAAACCGTTGTAGTCGAGGCTTTTCACGGGCTGCCAGGCCCCAAATTCGAGGCTTTTCATGGGCTGCCAGGCTTTTAAGATGGTCCTCAATCCTTAACCAATCATCGTTTTAACTTGACAAGTTCAGGGTCTTCATTTTATAGTAACTTGTCAAAGTTTGAAGGGTCATACAAGGTTTACCTGGGCGGAGTAACTTACTTAAATAGGCAGGTTAACCCAGGGTTTTAGGTGTATACACCAGGCTTCCAAGCCATGGCTTGATAGCCCATCACAAGTGTAGATTCTAAGTTCATTGCGATAGCAAAGAATCCCCAAGTAATGTTTTGAGTTGTGCTTAGTGGGTGCCCATGTTTTAGCTGTTGTTTGACAACTCTCTTTGGCCCCGGATTGGTTTGGCTTTAAGCCGATCAAGAGGTGTGACTGTGGTTCGGATACGACCAAGCCCCCAAGTGATGTTGTGGCATTACGCCGATCAAGAGGTGTAGCTATGGTTCGAATACGACCAAGCCCCCAAGTGATGTGATATAAAGCTTTGAAAAGCTAAATCAAGGGGTAAATCGGACGCCACTTTATGAACAGAAGCTCCATGTAACCACACATGATGTAAGAAAACAACACATACCCCGCTTTAGCTGAGGTTCTGGTTTATTATATTGATCACAGTATATACATTGCCATAATATGTACATAAGCAGAGCATATAGCTCAAGTATAGTAAGGCCGAAGATGAGCAATATTCCACGGCCGGTTGGTCTCCTCCTCTAATTTATGTGAGTCTTTGCGCTCTCGAACATCGATTAGGTAGTACGACCCATTGTGTAGATTCTTGCTGACCACGAAGGGTCCTTCCCAAGGGGGGGATAACTTGTGCATATCCGTCTGATCCTGGATGAGTCAAAGCACTAAATCTCCTTCTTGAAAGGTTCTGGTTCTAACCCGGCAGCTATGATAATGGCGCAGATCTTGCTGATAAATCGCCGAACGGGTTGCCGCCATGTCACGCTCCTCATCTAACAGGTCAAGAACTTCCTGTCGTGCCTTCTCGTTGTCAGCTTCAACGTACGCTGCTACACGAGGTGAATCATGACGGTTGTCACTAGGAAGAATAGCTTCCGCTCCATAAACCATGAAGAACGATGTGTATCCTATCGATCTGTTGGGCGTGGTATTGATACTCCATAACACTGAGGGTAGCTCCTCCACCCAACAACCCGGCGTTCGTTGCAAAGGAACCATAAGCGGGGTTTGATGCCTCTTAAGATCTCTTGATTGGCCCTCTCCGCTTGACCATTGGATTGGGGGTGAGCCACTGACGATACATCAAGCCGGATGTGCTCACGTTGACAGAACTCCTTCATGGCACCTTTCGACAGATTGGTACCATTGTCTGTTATAATGATGTGTGGAAACACAAACCGGAAGATCACCTTCTTGATGAATTGAACCGTCGTGGCTGCATCACACTTACTAACTGGCTCTGCCTCTACCCACTTCGTGAACTTATCAACCGCCACCAAAAGGTGGGTCTTCTTGTCCTTGGACCTCTTAAAAGGCCCAACCATATCTAGCCCCCAAGTCGCAAACGGCCACGTGATTGGAATCATCCACAATTCTTGAACCGGTACATGAGCGCGCCTTGAAAACTTCTGACAGTTGATAACCCACAAGTATAGGGGATCGCAACAGTTTTCGAGGGTAGAGTATTCAACCCAAATTTATTGATTCGACACAAGGGGAGCCAAAGAATATTCTCAAGTATTAGCAGCTGAGTTGTCAATTCAACCACACGTGGAAACTTAGTATCTGCAGCAAAGTGTTTAGTAGCAAAGTAATACTATAGTGGTGGTAACGGCAACAAAAGTAAAGGGCACAAAAGTAATGTTTTTGGTATTTTGTAGTGATTGTAACAGTAGCAGCTGGAAAGTAAATAAGCGAGAACCCAGTATATGGAAAGCTCGTAGGCACCGGATCAGTGATGGATAATTATGTCGGATGTGGTTCATCATGTAACAGTCAAAACATAGGATGACACAGAACTAGCTCCAATTCATCAATGTAATGTAGGCATGTATTCCGTGTATAGTCATACGTGCTTATGGAAAAGAACTTGCATGACATCTTTTGTCCTACCCTCCCGTGGCAGCGAGGTCCTAATGGAAACTAAGGGATATTAAGGCCTCCTTTAAATAGAGTATCGGAACAAAGCATTAGCACATAGTGAATACATGAACTCCTCAAACTATGGTCATCACCGAGAAGTATCCCGATTATTGTCACTTCGGGGTTGTCGGATCATAACACATAATAGGTGACTATAGACTTGCAAGATAGGATCAAGAACTCACATATATTCATGAAAACATAATAGGTTCAGATCTGAAATCATGGCACTCGGGCCCTACTGACAAGCATTAAGCATAGCAAAGTCATAGCAACATCAATCTCAGAACATAATGGATACTAGGGATCAAACCCTAACAAAACTAACTCGATTACATGATAAATCTCATCCAACCCATCACCGTCCAACAAGCCTATGAAGGAATTACTCACGCACGATGGTGAGCATCATGAAATTGGTGATGGAGGATGGTTGATGATGACGACGGCGACGAATCCCCCTCTCCGGAGCCCCGAACGGACTCCCGATCAGCCCTCCCGAGAGGTTTTAGGGCTTGGCGGCGGCTCCATATCGTAAAACGCGATGATTTCTTCTCTCTGATTTTTTTCTCCCCGAAAGGCAATATATAGAGTTGGAGTTCGCATCGGAGGGTATCCAGGGGCCCACGAGGTAGGGGGCGCGCCCTAGGAGGGGGGTGTCAGTGTCAAAACTGGCGGATCTCGGGTAGGGGGTCCCGAACTGTGCGTCAAGGCCGGATGGTAACAGGAGACAAGGGACACGATGTTTTTACCCAGGTTCGGGCCTTCTCGGTGGAGGTAAAACCCTACTCCTGCTTGATTAATATTGATGATATGGGTAGTACAAGAGTAGATCTACCACGAGATCAAGGAGGCTAAACCCTAGAAGCTAGCCTATGGTATGAATGTTGTATATGGAGTTGTCCTACGGACTAGAACCCTCCGGTTTATATAGACACCGGATAGGGTTAGGGTTACACAGAGTCGGTTACAATGGTAGGAGATCTTGAATATCCACATTGCCAAGCTTGCCTTCCACGCCAAGGAAAGTCCCATCCGGACACGGGACGAAGTCTTCAATCTTGTATCTTCATAGTCCTGGAGTTCGGCTGAAGGCATAGTCCGGCTATCCGAACACCCCCTAATCCAGGACTCCCTCAGTGGCCCCTGAACCAGGCTTCAATGACGACAAGTCCGGCGCGCAGATTGTCTATGGCATTGCAAGGCGGGTTCCTCCTCCAAGTCCTTCATAGAAGATTGTAAACACCAAGAGTAGTGTCCGGCTCTGCAAAATAAGTTTCCACATATTGCCATAGAGAGAATAATATCAACACAAATCAAATCTGCTGACGTATTCTGCAGTGCGTCATTACACTACGGCCAAATCCTTTACTCGAATCGTTTTTACTTTTCCACCTCAGCACGTCTTGCGAGGCGGTTTCCCTGGCACGTCTTGTCAAAGCAGAGATCGTGTGCCCTCTTTACGGGATTCTCATCAATACGGACGTGGGTAACCCAACTGCGCCATTTATCACGGTGCTTGGGAGGCTAGCGAGTTTTATTAGGCAGGTAGGGACGCACAACCGCATCCGCCCATATAAGGGGATAAGGATCCACCTTTTTACCTACGCCTTTTCCTCCTTTGCCTATCCATCTCCTGCACACTTGAGCTCCAGCGCCCAAGACCGCACTTCCCACCTCAACCTTCTCCAGCAATGTCCGGAGCGGGAGGCAAGTGGATGGTCTCCTCCATCACGGAGGGCCATGTCAAAAAGCTGAGGAAGGCCGGATACTTGTCCAAAGACATCGCGCACCGGCTTCCCGAGGAGGGGCAGCTTCTCCCCACCCCAAGGCCCCATGAGAGGGTAGTTTTCCTTCCCCACTTCCTCCGCATACTGGGTTTTCCACTCCACCCATTTGTCCGGGGGCTCTTGTTCTACTACAGCCTGGATTTCCACGATCTGGTCCCGAACTTCATCCTCAACATCTCGACGTTTATCTTCGTGTGCGAGGCTTTCCTCCGTGTCCTCCCCCATTTCGGCCTCTGGCTCAAGACCTTCAACGTCAAGCCCAAGGTGGTGCGCGGCAGCCAGGGAGAGTGCGGAGGCGCCATGGCGGGCAAGATGGCCAACGTCCTATGGCTCGAGGGGTCCTTTGTGGAGACCCTGAAGGGGTGGCAATCGTGGTGGTTTTACATCACCGAGCCGCGCGATCCGAAATGGATCGCAGCCCCCGAGTTCCAATCCGGATCCCCCACGAGGCTTATGTCCTGGAAAGAGACGGGCCTGTCGTGGGGCGACGAGAAAGAGGTGACCGGACTGCAGACATGCATCCAGTCCCTGGTGAGCAAGCCGATCAAGCTTGTCAATATAGTCCATGTTATGCTCGTCCGCCGGATCCTCCCGTGTCAACAACAGGACTTTAATCTGTGGAGTTCGACCCGGCGCAGCACCGAACCCTCAACAGGCTCTTCGACACGATGTATGAAGACGTCTGGAAGGTGCTAACCAAGGGCGCCGAGGCTCCCACATCCGCTTCCGAGGACCGCGGATACAGCTCGCAGCATCACGCTAGCGAGGTAAGCTATTTTCACCTTTTACAGGATGTTAAGTTTTTTCATAGTTTGACTCTATGCGGGATCTAAACTCCCTCACCTTTGACAGGCTTGGCAGGCGATATCCGGACCGATTAACTGTCCGGCTCCCTTGCCCGAAGACCCATCCCCTGCTCTCCTAGTGAAGCTGCTGGTTCCGGCGCCTTATGTGGTGCCGGAGAAGAAGGCCACGGGGACTCGAAAGAGTGCCCGTAATGTGGTGGTGTCGGACTCGTCGTCCGACGAGTCTGAGACGCCCTCCTCCCATGAAAACGAGGAGGAGGAGGAAGAAGAGACCTCTCCCCCTCCAACGGGGGAAGGAAAGAAAAGGAAGGCCGCCCCAACGGGGGAGGCCGAAGGGTCCAGGAAGAGGAAGACCCCTCCGCCGGACTACTCCCCCGACACCGAAGAGGGCAAAGAGGAGTTGCCAGACAGGGCCAAGCGTCCGGCGAAATTGTAAGCATTCGGATATCAGAGTAACTCATGACGTTCCTTTGCTGCACAGCTTTCCCTAATGTCGATCATAATTATGCAGCCCGCTCCGGACCAGACTCGACGACTCGTCGAGCCGCTCCCTGGATTCATCGGACGTGAACTTAGTTCCGCCCGCTGTCTCCCCCCGCACTACGGACGGCGCCGAAGTGGCGTCGCAACAAGCTCCGAGGCATGAGGAGGTGGTCCTAGAGGAGCCGCAAGGCGACCTCCCGGACTCCAGGAGTAAAGGGGACAAGACCCCCCAGGGCTCCCAGTCCGGCTTTGAGCCGGACACCGCGCCGGAATCTTCAGCAGTTTCGGACCGCGGTAGGCGAACTCCTTCCAAGAGGAGCAAGCCTTCTGAGCCGGCGGCCTCCGTCCAACCGGAGGCGCCGGACAATCTGCTGGAGGTGCTTGACAGCGCCTCCATCGACGAGGAGCACCATACTATTATGAGTACGGTGATCCAGAAGGTTCGGTCCGCCAAGAGCGGACTGGGTGAAGCTTGCGCTAGTCTTCTAACAGGCTTCGAGGTAAGTAAAAAATATGTAAAAATATTACCGCATAGACAGTAGCCCCAGATGCTCTGTTGGGCATTCGGAAAGAAAAGCCGAATAGAGGATCTATTATATTTCGCAGGAGTCTAACAACAAAGAGTCAATATGCGTATGCAGGCTTCGCTGCTGGCCACCGCCGCACTGACTACGGAGGTGGGTGCCCTGAAACAGGGACTCGAGCGGACCGAGCAAGAGCTCGGCCTTGCCAAGCGGCAGCTCGAGGAAAAAGAAGGTAAGAAATACCTTACAGAAAAAATGCCTATAGAAAGACGTGATTGCAAAAAATAACAGGATTGTACTGCTTATTGTAGGGGCCACGACTGAGGTGGCGACCCTTAAGCAGGCGCTGTCCGAGGCCGAAAAGAAAGCGGCCGTGGAGCACACCGAGCGAGAGAAACTTGAGGCCCAGGTCGACGAGGTGCAGCAAGAGCTTCATGCTCTCATGAAAAAGCATGAGAGTTTGGAGCTTGAGTCAAAGACGCAAGCATCCGAGCTCGCGGCGGCCCTTGAGACTGCCAAGTCTGCCAAGGCCGAAGCCCAAAAGGCCCTCCAAGAATTGGAGGAGATGAAAAAGATAGCAGCGGGTAAGGCATTCTTTATGCAAAGAAGAAATATAAAAGTAAACTACTTGTTACTTACCCGAATCCGGAGCTCTCCAAGGGCATTCCCAGATCTTCCCCGTAGCGTATCCGACGCCACCGCATTCTACCGAGCTGAAGAGGGCAGCTCGACGGAGAAGGTGTTCTGGTCTCAGTATTCTGAGGCCGGACACCCTGTGCCCTTGAGCGACCAGCTGAAACAGCTGGTCGAGCTCCACAAGGCGGCCGAATAGGCCATGAAGGGCTTTTTTAGTTCGGCTGTGGCCCGGAGAGGCCCTGCCTGGGAGCTACTTCGGGCTGGTGCGGCGGTTGGTGGAGGCCTGTCCAAGGCTCGAGGTCATCAAGCGCTCCGTCTGCATCGAAGGTGCCCGTCGGGCCCTTACCCGTGCAAAGGTGCACAGGGGTAAGCTGGACGGTGAGAAGCTTGTGAGGGACGGGCCGCCGCCGAGGAAGGAGCATCGCAAGCCCGAGAACTACTACAAGGATGTTCTTGCGGGTGCCCGCCTTGTGGCGGATGAGTGTACCAAGGATGTAATTTTTGAATGAACTCGCTCGTGTTTATCCTGTGCGCTGAAAACTTGTTCATATGCGCTAAGCAATGCTTGTTGAATTTAAAATATCATTTTCTGTGCGGCCGTTTATCAATAAATTGAGAGATGGCGAGTCGTCGGCTTCCGCCCCCATGCCACTAGTGCTGGGGTGTTCAGGATACACCTGAGCGCTCTTTTTCCCATGTTTGGGTCCTTCGAGGGAGGCGCTCAGCACAATGAACCAGGCAATCGGACTATAATGCTTGAACACTCTCACTTAGCCATAGAACTTTATACTTTTAAATTTCGGCGAAGCCCCTAGTTCGGAAGACCGAGTTCGGGGCGCTATCCACCATGAACACTCTCACTTAACATTGAATGCAAGCATGAGTAGGATATAATCCACCATGAACATAAATATTGTGAAGGCTATGTTTATTTGTTTCAACTACATGCATGAACATGTGCCAAGTCAAGTCACTTAAATCATTCAAAGGAGGATACCACCCCATCATACCACATCATAACCATCTCAATAGCATGTTGGCACGCAAGGTAAATCATTATAACTCATAGCTAATCAAGCATGGCACAAGCAACTATGATCTCTAATTGTCATTGCAAACATGTTTATTCATAATAAGCTGAATCAAGAACGACGGACTCATCATATTTACAAAAACAAAAGAGGTCGAGTTCATACCAGCTTTTCCCATCTCAGTCAGTCCATCATATATCATCATAATTGCCTTTCACTTGCACGACCGAACGGTGTAAATAATAATAAGAGTGCATGTGCATTGGACTAAGCTGGAATCTGCGAGCATTCAATAAACAGGAGAAGATAAGGCAGTATGGGCTCTTGGTTAAATCAACAATACTGCAAATAAGAGCCACTTCAACAGTTTAATCATGGTCTTCTCCTACTGACCCCCAAAGAAAAGAACAGAAATAAAAACTATTTACACGGGAAAGCTCCCAACAAGCAAAAGAAGAACGGGAAATATTTTTGGGTTTTCTTTTTAATTACTACTACAGCAAGAAAGTAAACTACTACTAATTTTTTTTGTTTTTTCTTAAGGTTTAACAACCACACAAGAAGAAAGCAGGAAAAAGAAAATAAACTAGCATGGATATTACAGTGAAAGAGTATGAGCACCGACATCTAGCAATGAGTGTGTGTGAACATAAATGTAATGTCAGTGAGAAATACGTACTCCCCCAAGCTTAGGCTTTTGGCCTAAGTTGGTTTATGGCCAGGGATAGCCTGGCGGATACCCGTAGGTGTAGCTGAGGTCGTATTGCAACGAAGAATAGTTTGGATCATACTGTGATGAGGAAGAATCTGACTGCCATTGACTGACAGTCATCTCTGGATCTCAAGGATAAACAGATTGTCGTGGAGGCTCGTCTTGTGGTTCCGGTACCGGGGCTGGTGCAGGATTTTTGTAAGCTTGAACGACAGCCCACGTAACGAGATAGGGTCCTACAAAATTAAACAAAGAAGGAGCAGGCAGCGTAATAGTTTCAGGATGATGTTTATCAAAGTATAACTTATATTTGAGCTCTCCATCCCTACCCTTAACAAGAAAATCATGTGCTATCATACTCTTATAATCTAGATAGGCATTAGGCAGCAATTTTTCTTCTTTCTCATAATGCCTAATAGCTATGTTAAAATGTGCAGCAAGGCGAGAAGCATAAATGCCTCCAAAGATGGGGCCCTTGGTATGGTTCAGACTCAACCGTCTAGCAACAATGCCGCCCATACTAACAGTGTTGTCGCGGTATAAACCATGGACCAAAATAATAATATCAGGAACACTAAGGTTCCCACAGTTCCCGCGACCAATCAAGCAATGACTAGCAAATAAGGCAAAATAGCGTAAGATAGGAAAATGTATGCTAGTGATTCTTGCATCAGAAACCTTCCTGGTTTCTCCCACAGAGATAAGGTTAACAAATGGTTCCACCTCTTTACGGGGTGGTTCCTCTAAGATACCCTCAGGGGGTATGTTGCAGAGTGTGCGAAATTCGGACAATGGCATTTTCTTCACAACGTCATATAAATGAAACTCTACTGAAGGAGGTGATTCCTTAGGGTAAAAGTAGAAGCTTTGCACAAAAGTATTTGTGAGTAAGAGATACTGTGGACGTTGGTCGCGGATGAAGTCGGTGAGGCCAGCATTTTCAATCAATGAATAGAAATCCTAATAAATCCCGGCCTGTGTCAAGAAATTATCAGAAGGCCATTCACACGGCCGTATCTCTGTGGTATGAGGCAAATTATCTTTGGGCCTCTGAGCTTCTTCATTTTGTTTCTCCTTTGAGCTTCGGCTCAATGAGCCCCTCAAAAGTCTCTTCATTATTTTCTGAAATAATCTGAAATTTTTAGTAACTTCAAACCAAAGTGAACCAACTTCAATAAAACAGATAGCAACTACTCCTACAAGTGCCTAAAGCCTCTATCAAGTATTAGAACTACTTGGAACCATATAAATTTGACATGCAAGCTCAAGAACGTGGTCACCTATTCAGCACAAATTTGCAAAGAATAGAGCACTAGAACAAAAACTAATTGGACCCATGGAGGAATCACATACCAAAGAACAATCTCCCCAAGCAGTTTTGCGAGAGGTGCTTTGAGCAAGGAGATCGAAAATCACAGCAAAAGTGGGTGGAACTCGTGCTTGAGTTGGTTTTTCGGTTTTGTGTGAGGCAGAGGAAGAAGATGGGTGCTGGGATAAGTGGAGGAGGGCCACCATGGGCCCACGAGGTAGGGGGCGCGCCCAGGGGTGTAGGGCGCACCCTCCACCCTCGTGGCCAGGTGGCAGCTCCCCCCGCGGTAATTTTTGCACAATAAATCCTCAAATATTCCCCAAAAAATCATATTAAATTGGCATGTCATTCTGAGGACTTTTATTTTCGAGATATTTTTATATTGCACGGATAAGTCAGGAAACAGACAGAAAAATACTATTTTTACTTTAATTCTGTGAAATAACAGAGGATATAAAGAGGGTACAGAAGATTGTGCTTCTAGTTTCATCCATCTCATGCTCATCAAAAGGAATCCACTAACAAGGTTGATCAAGTCTTGTTAACAAACTCATTCCGATAATCATGAAACCGGAGAAATTTCGAATAACACTAAGTTACCTCAACGGGGATATGCACATCCCCAATAATAAGTATATCATATTTCTTTTTGATAGTAGGAAGAGGAAATTCAAAACCTCCAAATATAATCGATGGAATTTTTCCAATAGAGTTGATACTGTGGACTTGAGGTTGTTTCCTCGGAAAGTGTACCGTATGCTCATTACCATTAACATGAAAAGTGACATTGCCTTTGTTGCAATCAATAACAGCCCCTGCAGTATTAAGAAAAGGTCTTCCAAGAATAATAGACATACTATCATCCTCGGGAATATCAAGAATAACAAAGTCCGTTAAAATAGTAACGTTTGCAACCACAATAGGCACATCCTCACAAATACCGACAGGTATAGCAGTTGATTTATCAGCCATTTGCAAAGATATTTCAGTAAGTGTCAACTTATTCAAGTCAAGTCTACGATATAAAGAGAGAGGCATAACACTGACACCGGCTCCAAGATCACATAAATCAGTTTTAATATAATTTCTTTTAATGGAGCAAGGTATAGTAGGTACTCCGGGATCTCCAAGTTTCTTTGGTATTCCACCCTTGAAAGTATAATTAGCAAGCATGGTGGAAATTTCAGCTTCCGGTATCTTTCTTTTATTAGTAATGATATCTTTCATATATTTAGCATAAGGATTCGTTTTGAGCACATCAGTCAATCGCATACGCAAAAAGATAGGTCTAATCATTTTAGCAAAGTGCTCGAAATCCTCATCATCCTTCTTCTTGGATGGTTTGGGAGGAAAAGGCATGGGTTTCTGAACCCAAGGTTCTCTTTCTTTACCATGTTCCTAGCGACAAAATCTCTCTTATCATAACGTTGATTCTTTGATTGTGGGTTATCAAGATTAACAGCAGGTTCAATTTCTGCATCATTATCATTACTAGGTTGAGCATCATCATGAACATCATCATTAATATTCTCTCTAGGTTCATGTTCATTACCAGATTGTGTTTCAGCATCAGACATAGATATATCATTTGGATTATCAGGTGGTTTAGCAATAGGTTCACTAGACGTTTGCACGGTTCTATCATTTTTCTTTTTCTTCTTTTTAGAAGAACTAGGAGCATCAATATTATTTCTCTGAGAATCTTGCTCGATTCTCTTAGGGTGGCCTTCAGGATACAAAAGTTCCTGAGTCATTCTACCAGTTCTAGTAGCCACTCTAACAGCATAATCATTTTTCTTACTACTCATTTCATCAAGAACTTCTTTTTGAGCTTTAAGTACTTGTTCTACTTGAGTGGTAACCATAGAAGCATGTTTGCTAACAAGTTTAAGTTCACCTTTAATATTAGCCATATAATCACCCAAGCGTCTAATCATATCGGAATCATATTTCAATTGTCTACAAAAATAAGCATTAAAATTTTCTTGTTTGACAATAAAATTATCAAACTCTTCTAAGCATTGTCTAGCAGACTTGTAGTGAGGAATATCACCTTCATCAAATCTATAGAGAGAATTTACCTTTACTACCTGTGTCGAGATATCGGGATCAGGAGGTTCTTCAATAAATAAAGGATTAAGATCATATGTTTCTTCAACAGGCGGTAAATTAAGACCATGTATTTCTTCAATAGGAGGTAAATTCTTAACATCTTCAGCTTTAATACCTTTTTCTTTCATAGATTTCTTTGCCTCTTGCATATCTTCGGGACTGAGAAATAGAACACCTCTCTTCTTCAGAGTTGGTTTAGGAATAGGATCCTTAATTGGAGCAGAAGCTGGCTCCGGAGCTGGCTCAGGAGGTGCCCAATTATTTTCATTTGTCAACATATTATTCAATAGAATTTCACCTTCATCTGGTGTTCTTTCCCTGAAAAGAGAACCAGCACAACTATACAGGTAATCTCTGGAAGCATCGGTTAGTCTGTTATAAAAGATATCAAGTATTTCAGGTTTCTTAAGAGGATGATCAGGCAAAGCATTACGTAACTTGAGAAGCCTCCCCCAAGCTTATGGGAGACTCTCTTCTTCAATTTGCACAAAGTTGTATATTTTATTTAAGGATAATTGTATTCATACCCTTAGTTGTGTCCCCCTCAACTGATATGCCCCTAGTTTTTGGAAACACGTGGTCTTGCCCAACCTACTTTGTCGTCTTGTGCTTTTCCCTTTGACCATTTGACCTTCACTTTGAAAACTTCATAACTAATTCATACTAAATCCGAAAAATACAAATAAGGTGCCAAAATGTTCCGAGAAACATCACCTATATGTCAATGTCACTTGCATTCACGATAAAAGTGTTGGTCAGTGGCCATTCAAGTTTTAGCTCTTATCATACCACCATGAACAGTAAAATATAAAAAGTTCAAAAAATTCAAGAAAAAATTGGTGGCAAAGTATTGCAAATGTTTTAAGTGCTTGCCAAGTTTCATGAGGGAATGACATTCGTGGAAGTCGTGGCAAAAATAATAATCTATATTCGAGTGTTTTTTTTTTGCCACGACTTCCACGAATGTCATTCCCTCATGAAACTTGGCAAGCACTTAAAACATTTGCAATACTTTGCCACCAATTTTTCTTGAATTTTTTGAATTTTTAGATTATACTGTTCATGGTGATATGATAGGAGCTAAATCTCGAATGGCCACTTACCAACACTTTTGTCTTGAATGCAAGTGACATTGACATATAGGTGATGTTTCTCGGAACATTTTGGCATCTTATTCGTATTTTTCAGATTTAGTATGAATTAGTTATGAAGTTTTCAAAGTGAAGGTCAAACGGTCAAAGGGCAAAAGCACAAGACGACAAAGTAGGTTGGGCAAGACCACGTGTTTTCAAAAACTAGGGGATCGGTTGAGGGGGACACAACTAAGGGTATGAATACAATTATCCCTTTATTTAAAGCAGCTTGTTTCTTATGAGCAGGGAAATATTTAGCAGAGAAGTAATAAATCATATCCTGGGGACTACGCACACAATCAGGATCAAGAGAATTAAACCATATCTTAGCATCACCCTTTAATGAGAACGGAAATATTTTGAGTATATAAAAGTAACGCGATCTCTCATCATTAGTAAACAGGGTGGCTATATCATTTAATTTAGTAAGATGTGCCACAACAGTTTCAGATTCATAGTCATGAAAAGGATCAGATTCAACCAAAGTAATTATATCAGGATCAACAGAGAATTCATAATCCTTATCAGGAACACAGATGGGTGAAGTAGCAAAAGCAGGGTCAGGTTTCATTTTATCTCTAAGTGATTCTTGTTCCACTTAGCTAATAACCTCTTGAGCTCATATCTATCTTTGAAAGCTAAAATAGTGGCAGAAGATTCCATATCAAAAACATAACCCTCAGGAATAACAGGCATATCTTCATCATCACTTTCATCATTATATTCAGATTCAATAATTTCTTTCTCTCTAGCCCTAGCAATTTGTTCATCAAGAAATTCACTAAGGGGCACAGTAGTATCAGGCATAGAAGTAGTTTCATCATAAGTATCATGCATAAGAGAAGTGGCATCATCAATAACATGCGACATATCGGAACGAATAGCAGAAGCAGGTTTAGGTGTCGCTAGCTTACTCATAACAGAAGGTGAATCAAGTGCAGAGCTAGATGGAAGTTCCTTACCTCCCCTCGTAGTTGAGGGATAAATTGTTGTCTTAGCGTCTTTCAAGTTCTTCATAGTGTCCAGCAGATATAAATCCCAAGTGACTCAAAGAATAGAGCTATGCTCCCCGGCAACGGCGCCAGAAAAAGGTCTTGATAACCCACAAGTATAGGGGATCGCAACAGTTTTCGAGGGTAGAGTATTCAACCCAAATTTATGATTAGACACAAGGGGAGCCAAAGAATATTCTCAAGTATTAGCAGCTGAGTTGTCAATTCAACCACACCTGGAAACTTAGTATCTGCAGCAAAGTGTTTAGTAGAAAAGTAATATGATAGTGGTGGTAACGGCAACAAAAGTGAAGAACGCAAAAGTAATGTTTTTGGTATTTTGTAGTGATTGTAACAGTAGCAGCGAGAAAGTAAATAAGCGAGAACCAGTATATGGAAAGCTCGTAGGCACCGGATCAGTGATGGATAATTATGCCGGATGCGGTTCATCATGTAACAGTCATAACATAGGATGACACAGAACTAGCTCCAATTCATCAATGTAATGTAGGCATGTATTCCGTATATAGTCATACGTGCTTATGGAAAAGAACTTGCATGACATCTTTTGTCCTACCCTCCCGTGGCAGCGGGGTCCTAATGGAAACTAAGGGATATTAAGGCCTCCTTTTAATAGAGTACAGGAACAAAGCATTAGCACATAGTGAATACATGAACTCCTCAAACTATGGTCATCACCGAGAAGTATCTCAATTATTGTCACTTCAGGGTTGTCGGATCATAACACATAATAGGTGACTATAGACTTGCAAGATAGGATCAAGAACTCACATATATTCATGAAAATATAATAGGTTCAGATCTGAAATCATGGCACTCGGGCCCTAGCGACAAGCATTAAGCATAGCAAAGTCATAGCAACATCAATCAAAGAACATAATGGATACTAGGGATCAAACCCTAACAAAACTAACTCGATTACATGATAAATCTCATCCAACCCATCACCGTCCAGCAAGCCTATGATGGAATTACTCACGCACGGCGGTGAGCATCATGAAATTGGTGATGGAGGATGGTTGATGAT
Organism: Triticum aestivum; assembly: GCF_018294505.1. Lineage (NCBI taxonomy): Eukaryota > Viridiplantae > Streptophyta > Magnoliopsida > Poales > Poaceae > Triticum > Triticum aestivum. The sequence goes on along the minus strand of NC_057797.1, from coordinate 757,420,360 downwards.
GACGACGGCGACGAATCCCCCTCTCCGGAGCCCCGAACGGACTCCAGATCAGCCCTCCCGAGAGGTTTTAGGGCTTGGCGGTGGCTCCGTATTGTAAAACGTGATGATTTCTTCTCTCTAATTTTTTTCTCCCCGAAATCTAATATATAGAGTTGGAGTTGGCGTCGGAGGGTCTCCAGGGGGCCCATGAGGTAGGGGGCGTGCCCTAGGAGGGGGGCGCCCCCCACCCTCGTGGACAGGGTGTGGGCCCCCTGGTCTTCATCTTTGGTGAGGATTTTTTATTATTTTTATAAGACATCCCGTGGAGTTTCAGGTCATTCCGAGAACTTTTGTTTTCTGCACATAAAACAACATCACGGCAATTCTCCTGAAAACAGCGTTAGTCCGGGTTAGTTCCATTCAAATCATACAAGTTAGAGTCCAAAACAAGGGCAAAAGTGTTTGGAAAAGTAGATACAACGGAGACGTATCAACAGCCATCACATCTTTTGACCAAGTCCTCGGCATCAGCATGAGCTGTTAACCAATAAAAACCGTGATGAAATGCCTTGGCCACAGTCTCCTTCGTGGATCTCACCCAAAATTTCACAGCCTTCTTCAGGAGATACACAGCGTTGAAACGCCCCCGTCACACTGCAATGATGCAATTCTCCATTGATAATGGTCATGGACTTGGACCGCCGGATTATCTGCCTGGCCAGCGTCTCGTCCTTTGGTAACTCGCCCCGGTTCATATACGCCAGATATGGAACCGTCCAATCCGGGATAACATGAAGAGTTGCCACCAAGTGAGCTTCCGGATCAGGAATAGCCAAATCTTCTTCACCAGGGAGCTTGACGGACGGATTATGCAACACGTCCAGGAAGACATTAGGTGGAACCGGTTTACGTTGGGAACCCAGGTGGCTTAAAGCGTCCGCCGCTTCGTTCTTCCGTCGATCCACATGATCCACCTGGTAACCTTTAAAGTGACCTGCAACAATATCCACCTTACGACGGTATGTTGCCATGAGTGGGTCCTTGGAGTCCCAAGTGCCGGACACTTGTTGAGCCACCAAATCCGAGTCATCGAAGCACTTAACTCGGCTTAGGTTCATCCCCTTAGCCATTCAAAGACCATGGAGTAAAGCCTCATATTCAACTGCATTGTTAGTGCAAGGGAACATTAAACGGAGAACATAACAAAACTTATCACCTCGTGGGGAAGTTAACACGACTCCAGCCCCCGAGCCCTCCAATTGCTTGGACCCATCAAAATGAATAGTCCAATAAGTATGATCCGACTTCTCTTCTGGCGCTTGTAATTCTGTCCAATCATTGATGAAATCCACAAGTGCCTGAGATTTGATCGTTGTTCGGGGTATGTATTTCAACCCGTGAGGCCCGAGTTCAATAGCCCACTTGGCGATCCGGCCAGTTGCTTTTCTGTTCTGGATGATATCCCCCAAAGGAGCAGAACTGATCACCGTGATAGGATGACCCTGGAAATATTGCTTAAGCTTCCGGTTGGCCATAAAAACTCCATACACCAATTTTTGCCAATGTGGATACCTCTTCTTGGACTCAATAAGTACCTCACTGATATAGTAAACCGGACGTTGAACCGGATATTCCTTTCCTGCCTCCTTGCGCTCCACCACAATAGCCACACTAACTGCCCGTGCATTAGCTGCCACGTATAGCAACAATGGCTCTTTGTCAACCGGTGCAGCAAGAACCGGTGGGTTAGCCAGCTACCGCTTTAAATCTTCAAACGCTTCATTTGCGTCATCACTCCAGGCGAAGTTATCCGTTTTCTTTAGCATCTGATACAAAGGAATGGCCTTCTTGCCAAGGTGGCTGATAAACCGGCTCAACGCAGCAATCCGGCCTGCCAGGCGTTGAACATCATTGATACACTTCGGTTTTGCCAAGGAAGTAATGGCCTTGATCTTTTCTGGACTAGCCTCAATGCCCCTGTTAGACACCAAAAAGCCCAAGAGCTTGCCTGCCGGTACTCCGGAAACGCACTTGGACGGATTAAGCATCATTTTGTAAACCCGTAGGTTATCGAAGGTTTCCTTCAAGTCATCAATCAATGTCTCCTTCTTCCTTGATTTCACCACAGTATCATCCACATAGGCATGAACATTACGGCCGATTTGTTTATGAAGACAATTCTGCACGCACCGTTGATAAGTCGCCTGGGCACTCTTGAGCCCAAAGGGCATGGACACATAGCAAAAGGCTCCAAAGGGAGTTATGAAGGTTGTTTTCTCCTGGTCCTTAACTGTCATCTTGATCTGATGGTAACCAGAATATGCATCCAAAAAGCTCAAACGCTCGCAACCCGTCGTAGCATCAATAATTTGATCAATACGGGGGAGGGCAAAAGGATCTGTTGGACAAGCTTTGTTGAGATCTGTGTAGTCCACACACATACGCCAAGTGCCATTCTTCTTAAGGACCAGCACCGGATTAGCCAACCACTCAGGATGGAATACTTCAACGATAAATCCAGCTGCCAGGATTATACTTGGGGTCAACATTAAGAGTGTGCTCAGCGAGTTCTCTCGGTACAATAGCTTTGCGTCTTTCTTCATTGAACCGGCGGAGAAACTACTTGACCGGTTTATACTTGGGTTCAACATTAAGAGTGTGCTCAGCGAGTTCTCTCGGTACACCTAGCATGTTAGAAGGCTTCCATGCAAGGATGTCCCGATTCTCACGGATGAACTCGATGAGCGCACTTTCCTATTTCTGATCCAAGTTAGCGCTGATGCTAAACTGCTTGGACGAATTGCCAGGCACGAAGTCAACAAGCTTAGTCTCATCAGCCCATTTAAACTTCAGGGCTGGATCATGCTCTGTAGTTGGTTTATTCAATGAAGTCATATCTGCCGGATCAACATTGTCTTTGTAAAACTTCAACTCTTCTGTTGCACACACTGACTCAGCATAAGCCGCATCACCTTCTTCACATTCCAGAGCGATCTTGTGGCTCCCATGCATGGTTATAGTTCCCTTGTGACCCCACATCTTGAGCTGCAGATAGACATAACAAGGCCGTGTCATGAACTTAGCATAAGCTGGCCGTCCAAACAGGGCATGATACGGGCTTTTGATTTTCACTACTTCAAAAGTCAAGGTTTCTGATCTCGAGTCATGCTCGTCTCCAAAAGCCACCTCCAGAGCTATTTTACCAACAGGATACGCCGACTTACCAGGTACTACACCATGGAACACCGTATTGGACGGTTTAAGATTTTTATCTGTTAACCCCATGCGACGGAAAGTTTCATAATAAAGGATATTGATACTACTCCCTCCATCCATGAGTACCTTAGTGAACTTATAACCTCCCACCTGAGGTGCCACCACCAGTGCCAGATGACCCGGATTGTCAACCCGAGGCGGGTGATCTTCTCTACTCCATACAATCGGCTTCTCGGACCATCGCAAGTAACGGGGCACCGCCGGTTCGACAGTATACACAGCCCTTTTATGAAGCTTTTGATCCCGCTTGTCCAGGCTAGTGGTGAAGACATGATACTGTCTGCCATTCAACTGCTTCGGGTTGCTCTGGTAACCCGACTGCTGCTACTGCTGTTGCTGATTCCCTTGATTGTTATAACTACCTTGATTGCCCTGATTGCCTTGATTGCCATGCCCGTTCTGGTTACCGTGAAATCCTGAACCGGAACTGCCTCCACCATAACCCGGCCCATGAGACCCGTGGGCCGAACCGCCACCTGACCCATTATCATACCGGAAAGAATTAGAATTTTTGAACTCCTGCATGATGTAGCAATCTTTCCAGAGGTGTGTGGACGGAATATCCTTCGTCCCATGTTTCAGGCAAGGCTGGTTAAATAGATAAGATAGGCGGTCCGGGTTAGGGCTTGGTGCTCCACCGCGCTGGGGCGGTTTACCCTTACGTCGCTGGCCCTTGTCCTGCATGCTGGTATTAGCCACAAAGTCCAAGTTGTGATCCGATTTACGCTTACCGCTGTTTCCATGACCCGCCGGGTTGTGGTGCTGCCCCTTGGCGTTGCTGCTCCTTTTTCCCTTCCCTGTCTTATCATCATCAGACTCGGGATCCTTGGTACTATCAGAGTCGGCATACTTCACTAGAGTGGCCATGAGGGTTCCCAAGTCGTTACAATGACGTTTGAGCCATCCCAACTTCAACTTCAGAGGTTCAAACCGGCAATTGCCTTCCAATGTTAACACTGCGGTATCAGCGTTGATGCAGTCCGATGAATGCAAAATTTCCAAGACCCGGTGCACCCAACGGGTTGTTGATTCTCCTTCCTCCTGGACACAGGCAGCTAAGTCCACAATCGACATGGGTTGCTTGCATGTATCCTTGAAATTCTGAATAAATCGGGCTCTCAACTCGGCCCATTACCTGATGGAATTAGCCGGCAAACTCTTTAACCAAGTGCGGGCCGTCCCTTCCAGCATCATGGTGAAGTATTTCGCACATGCCTCATCATCCACATCCAGCATCTCCATGGCCATCTCGTAGATTTCGATCCACGTCTGAGGGGACAAATCGGCGGTGTAATTCGGCACCTTGCGCGGGCCTTTGAAATCCTTGGGCAGGCGCACATTGCGCAACGCCGGGATGAGACATGGTACTCCCAAAGAACTATAAGTAACTCCTGGTTCCACCGACGTGGTTGGACGAACCAGAGTAAGCTGACGGGCTTCATACTGCGCCGCTAACTCGGCCTCTCTGCGTGCCCGAGCCCAGTCCACCACCTCCTGGGCATCACCCGTCGGGTTATTTCCACGGGGCGAATCACGGTTCCGTGCGTTGCTTGACACCGCCGGTTCATCCATACGCCTGTTGTAACTCCGGCTTGAACAGGGAGTGGAATGAATCCGATCGCGACTATATGAATAAGCCTTCTACTGAACCAAAGCCGTTTGAAGAAGCTCCTTAACTCGACGCGTCTCAACCGCCACTGGAGAATTGCCTTCGATCGGGATGGCCGCCAGCCGTGAAGCGGCAGCGACAAGGTTGTCCATCGGGGTAGAGTAATGACCCGGTGGTGTCGGGACAGGCTGCGTCACAATGTCGTTCTGACGAGGCGGATCCATCAAACGTGGCTGAACCGGCCCCCCTGCTACAGGCGCCTCCGCCCGGTTTGCTACCGGCGGATTACTGGTCCCCACTCCTGGGGTATTAAAGAGGTTCCTAGCATCATAAACCGGAGGCAGGCGAGATCGGTGCCTCCTTTTCAGGACATCATGCGATGCATTCTGATCCACGCTAGTAGAAAATGGGCCTTTTGTCCCGGTTCGTAAGGGCCTTTTGTCCCGGTTCCTGAACCGGGACTAAAGGGTCGTTACTAATGCCCTGACCCTTTAGTCCCGGTTCAAACCAGAACCGGGACAGATGGGCCTCCACGTGGCCTGTGCGCCGAGCCCAGTCAGGAGGGCCTTTGGTCCCGGTTGGTGGCACCAACCGGGACCAATAGACCTCCACGTGTCAGCATTTCTGTGGCTGTGGTTTTGTTTTTTTGAAAGGGGGGGTTGGGGGTTTTGGGGGGTTAATTTAGGTATTTCATATATTGTGTTAGATAGCTAATTAATAGAGAGAAGTGTCCTCTCTTATGTCCGTGCTTGGTCGACGCTACATACTATACATACGTATAGAGAGGACTAGACACGCGCTATAGCTAGCTAGTAAGGAAACGAAGGAAACATAAGATTGTCATGAACATATATGCATACAGAGAGATGTGATATCGACCACCTCTCCTTCTCCGAGAGTTTGGTCGAACAACAAGTTCTCGTATATCTATCCGACACTACCGGCTACATATATACAATAATTATCTCTTACAAATATAATCTCCTAAATTACGGACGCATGGTCCACATAGTATTCTCCATCTTCAGCGATCACGTGGTCAAGAAAGAATGCCGCCAATTCCTCTTGAATTGCTCGCATGCAATCTGGTTCTAGGAGTTCATCCCGCTGCCAAAACATCTAATTTGAAGAAGGGGTCAATACATATATATATGAATGAATGAAACTCAACACAAATCATGGTAATAAACTAAAATTGTGAATATTATTTCTTACGCACTTCATATTGTTCGTCAGAGTACCCGCCCCGCTCATAGGTCATGTGGCGGATGGACTCGCAAACTTAGTATCCACAGAAATCATTCCCTTGTTCCTGCCACAACCACTTTACAAGAAATAGAGGTCAATCAAACAGATAAGCAAGAATGCCAAATGGTATTGATGAAACTAGCGCTTAAATCAATAGCTAGGAGACGCGCGTAACATGCTACTATAGTACTTACTTTCGGGTATCTAAATTGCAGCTCCTTCGGCAGTCCCGGAGCTTTTTTGGTGAATTTTCTCCAAACCCTGCCAGACAAAAGAAAACAATTACTTGATATCAGGAAATGAACAAAGTTGCTGATATGGTGGATAATGATCGATTTAACTTACTTCTCGAGGATTTCAGTCATGCCCGCATACTCCTGGTGATCTTTTCGTTTAGAGTCCAAGATAGTTACTACTCCCTGCTCAAGCCTAATCTCTAGGAGAATATAGTGGTACCTGCGCACGCATGCATAACTCATCAATTACATTACTATAACCTGGACTAATATATAAGGGAAACCGAATATGCACAAGACAGTAACACTCACTTGAAGTTGTAAGGAAAGAGTATTATATCTTTGTTTTCATTTATTTTGAATGATCGTAGCAAGTTGGCCTCGGTATCTGCGGCACGATGTTCAACCTCAGTTGCATCTATGAGATATGTGTTAACGAACCCAATATCACCGATTTGTCTTTTCTTCAATTCGGCGATCTTCAATCTGCATAATATAGTGAGGATAATTATAAATACATGCAATGAAAGAGCTGAGCTAAATAGAGAGACTTAATGACAGAAGTAGTAATACTTACAGACAGTAGCAGGTGACCGTTGCTTTATCGAGGGCCAATTGATTGAAAAACTGATAGAACTCCTCAAATGGAATAGGCAACAGTTCAATTCCAACGAGGTCATGCTCCGGTTTAACTCTTGCATACAAAGTACTCCTCCCCCCAGACTCTCTGCAGATTTTCAAGTACCAATCATGCAATCTTCGCATCATCGTTGTTAGAGATTTTTCATCTTTGACGAGAGGCTTCCCGTACTCGTATCTATGTATCTGCACCTCCATGGGATCATAATGTACATCGTCGGGCAGGTAATCGTCAAGATTGCTATAACCGGGCACCATCCTCGGAGTCGCTAGGCACCTTGAGCGGGGGGCACGATTGATTCCCTTGTTCGCCGAGCTGGGCAATTTGTTTCCCAGCTGCTCGTCGTTCTTTCAACCTTTGATCACTGACTGTACTTCCCGACCGCTCCGCTTCGGCCCATGTCTTTGCAATAATACGCTCATAGTTGCCTTTCGGCGGAGACTTGGGTGGTTTTGCCAGGGCAGCCAGAGTGTGCTTCGCTTTCACCGGATCTACCTTCTCCTCCGGAGGTGGATGTCTTTGTGCTTTCAACCCTTCAAACCATTCCTTCGCTTCGGTTCGCGCGATCTTCGCGTTCTCCTCTGGGGTCCTCTCGTATGGTAACTTCTTTGGAGTCTTCAGAGAAGGACCGAATCTGTATGTCTTCCCGCCTCTGGCTGTACTGCTAGACGCCGGCCGAGCAAACGGAGCGGCTGTCTTCTTTACTTGCTTACAAGGCGGAGGAGAAGGACTACGACGCGCCAGAGCAGCTGCTGGAGCGGCGGCGGGTCTCTTCCGCCCTTGCTGACGAGGCGGAGAAGGAGGAGGCTGACTGCTCGGGCGCGCAGGCGCAGGCGATGAAGGAGGCAGAGTGCCGCCACGCGCCGGAGAAGGAGCCGGCCGAGTGCCCTGGTCGTCACTCGCCGGAGGAGGAGGCGGTGGAGGAGGCGGAGTACCCTGACTCGCCGGAGGAGGAGGAGGAGGCAGAGGCGTCCGGTTCTGAAGGTTGATGAGGTCCTTCCGCCATAGGCATGGAGTCTTTAGAGCAGAACCCAGCCTAGTCTACCCTTCACCGGTAGGGTGGTCAAGCGGGAGCTCCTCAAATCCCTCCGTTATTTCATCCACCATCACCCTAGCATATCCTTCTGGAATTGGCCGGCAGTAAAAAGTTGCGCCGGGTTCAGAAAGATAAACAGAGCCAACAGCCGCCTTGACCTTCATATTAATCCATTGCGTCATAAGGTGGCAATTTTGAGACTCCATGATAGCATCCACGGGATAGCTGGCAGGAGCTGTCAAGACATGCTCCGGCTGAAGCAGCTCGGTGGAAGTCGCGCTACTTCTCCGCTGAGATGGCGGGGTAGCTTCAGGGGAAGCTTCGGCAGTTCGTTTGCTGCGATTTGCTTCTCGTTCCTCTATCCCGAGTACCCTTGCTTTAAGCGCCTGCAGTTCGGACTGCTGCACTTTCTTCCTCCTCTCCTGGCATTTGTAACCGCCTGCGTCCGGAAACCTAGCCTTCCATGGAATGGAGCCTGGCGTGCCTCGTGTCCGCCCAGGGTGCTCAGGATTCCCGAAGGCCAATGTGAGCTCATCCTTTTCTCTGTCTGGAAGGAATGTCCCTTGCTGCACTGCTTCGATATAGTACCGAAGCTTCTTCAAGGGTATGTCAAGTTGCTCGTCCGTCCAAATGCACTTCCCTGTTATAGGGTCCAAGGTTCCACCATCCCCGAAGAACCAAGTCCGGCAACGGTCTGGCCAGTTCATTGTCTCTGGTTCGATCCCTTTTTCAACCAGATCATTCTCAGCCTTGGCCCACTTAGGCCGGGCTACGAGGTAGCCACCTCACCCCGTGTGATGGTGATGCGTCTTCTTCACATCATTTTTCTTGTTTGTCGCCGACATCTTCTTACTCTTTTCCGATGTCTTGTGGGCCACAAATGCGGGCCAGTGATCTCTGATCTTCTCATATCTGCCCTTGAATTCTGGTGTCTCTTTTTTATCAACAAACCTATTCAGCTCTTTCTTTCACCTCCTGAATAGGTCTTCCATCCTCTTAAGAGCAAAAGACTTGATTAATTGCTCTTTAACTGGCTTCTCCGGATCATCCTCTGGCGGTAGGGTGAAATTTGACTTCAGCTCAGTCCAAAGATCATTTTTCTGCATATCATTGACGTAAGACACCTCAGGGTCTTCTGTAGCCGGCTTTAACCATTGCTGGATGCTGACCGGGATCTTGTCCCTAACCAGAACCCCGCACTGAGCAACAAATGTGTTCTTTGTTCGGATGGGTTCAATTGGTTGGCCGTCGGGCGCGATTGCTATGATCTCAAACCTTTCATCCGAGCTCAACTTTTTCTTCGGGCCTCGTCTCTTTACCTCAGTTGTGCTCGATCCGGAGGGCTAGAAAAAAGAACAAAGACTTAATTAATATGTGTACATACCAAAACAATGAATGCATCAATTAGCTAGTCAGCACAGGCTTAACTAATATATATACCTGGCCGGACTCGGTTCGGTCACCGGAGCCGTCATCACGGTCTCCTTCTTGCACTGACATTGGGTCACCGGAGCCGTCCTCACGTTCTCCTTCTTGCACCTGCATTAGGTCACCGGTGCCAGCTTCTTCACCCTCTCCTTCCAGACCATCGGTGTCGTTGAGAAACAACGAGACGGCATCACTTCCTTCTGCGATTATGTCCCTCAACAACGCTTCTTTTGCTTCGTCTCGGGCGGTGTCCATAGTTTCTACAAATATTTACAACATGGCAATTATTATTCAAACATGACAGATGGATATATTAGTGGCAAACGTAGAACTAGCTAGCTAATCATAGTAAGGAATCATATATATTAATTAGTGGCCTCGACGCTGCTTCTCCAGGGTTTGGGGTGGCCTCGACAACGCTTCAAGGGTTTGGGGTGGCCTCGAGAGAGTTTGTCGGGTAGGGGCGCGGCGGGAGGGGGTAGGAGACCGACATCGTTTTTTTCTAGGGTTTGGGTGTCCTCGAGAGTTTTGGTCGAGCGAGAGGGTCGGGGGGTGCTCCCGCGGTATAAGTTATCACAGTCGAGAGGGGGTATATATATCGACCGCCCCTCATGTCGAAGTTATCCGAGGGGTATATCGACCCCCCCCCCTCGTGTTGAAGTTATCGGGAGAGGGAATAGAGGAGAAGAAGAAAGGAATAGAGGAGAAGATCGAAGAAAAAAAGAAGAAAAAAAAGAGGAGAAGAAGGAAAGAGAAAAGAAAATAGAATATATTCTATTTTCTCTTCTTCTCCTCTATTCCTTTCTTCTTCTCCTCTTCTTTTTCTTCTTTTTTCTTCTTCTTATTTATTTCTCCTCTTCTTCCTCTCCTCTTCTTCTCCTTTCTTCCTCTTCTTATTTCCTTTTCCTCTCATTCTTTTTCTTGTTCTTCCTTTCCTAGGTAGATATATAAAACTTTTCTAAAAATGTAACTTTTGCATATATACATGGAAAAAAATGTTATCGGGGAGGGGGTATATATCGCCCCCCCCCCCTCGACCCTCTTTTCCTTCTTCTTCCTTCTTCCTTCTTCCTATTTTCTTCTCCAACACAAAACAAATCTCATCTCATCTCATTTCATCCAAAAATAATTCTTTGCATATGAACATTTTTCTAAATATTAATGAGCATATGAACATACATATCACCAAAAAATAGACCTTTTCCTTGGTAACAAAAAAAATGCAAAAACGACAATTATACAGCATATACAGAGTATTATACAGTGAACATACATACATACATACATACATACATACATACATACAATGAGCATATACAGAGCATTATACGGCGACGGCGACGATGGTTGGCGGTGCCGCGCGCTTACGGATGACGTGCGGGGACGGCAATGAGAAGGAAAGGGGAGGAGGCAGGGGCTCACAGCGCGGGGAGGGGTCGAGGTCACCGGCCGGAATCGGTGCGGCGGCGGACGAACGGCCTCGGGGACGGGTCGCGGGAGCCGACGTGGTGCTTCCCCGCAGCGACGGCGACGATGAGCGCGAGCGACAGCGACGGCGACGACGGGCGCGGGCGATGATGAAGGCGTCGGCGGGGGCGGCGGGCGGCTTCGGGGCAGCCTGGCGGCAACGGGGCAGGGTCGACGACGGGGGCACGCGGACGGTGTCGGGGCGGCGCGCGGACGGTGCCTGGGCGGCGCGCGGCGTCAGGGCAGCGGACGGCGTCGATCTGGGCAGCCTGGCAGCGTCGATGAGCTCGGCGTCGTCGGGCGGGCCAGGGGGCAACTGGCGATGAGTTCGTCAAATTTTCCTAAGTGCTACTTATATACCCAGGCCTTTGGTCCCGGTTCGTTGCACAAACCGGGATCAATGCCCCCTTTAGTCCCGGTTTGTGCCACCAACCGGGACCACAGGCCTCTTTTCAGCAGCCCAAAGGGCGGGAAGCGGCATCCTTTGGTCCCGGTTGGTGGCACAAACTGGGACTAAAGGGGGGCATTGGTCCCGGTTTGTGCCAAGAACCGGGACCAATGCCACCCTTGGGTCCCGGTTCGTCCCATCAACCGGGACCAATGGCCTTGTGCTGCCCCGCACCCAAAAGTTTAGTCCCACCTTGCTAGTTGAGAGGGCTTGGGAGTGGTTTATAAGCGCTGCTGCGCCCACCCTCTCGAGCTCCTCCCAACTGCAGGCTTTCGGGCCTAATCTGTCACTGCAATGCCTGTGGGCCTAATGGGCCTGCTGCGGGCCTGAATCCTAGCCCATGGTTGGGTTTCTAGTCGTATTCAGGCCGTGGTGGCCCAGTAGGTGGCTTTTTTTCTTTTTTGCTATTTATTTTTTCATTTCTACTTAGAACTAAATACTTATAGTTTTGTAGTGATTTCTTTTTTATTTTAGGTCACAAAAATTATAAACTTTCTGTTAGTGCCATTAGTTTTAAAATTTAAATAGTTTAAATTTGAATTTTTTAAAATTTGTGTGAATCACTAGTTTATGAATAACTTTACAATAAAAAATGATTTTTGAGTCATTCTTTTTCCTGCTATTTAATATTACTGTGTTTTATCAGTATACTCAATTTGGTAATTTTAGTTAGTCATAACAAATATTATAGGCATTTTTTCTTTTTTGTTATTTATTTTTTCATTTCTACTTAGAACTAAATACTTATAGTTTTTTAATGATTTCTTTTTTCTTTTAGGTCACAAAAATTATAAACTTTCTGTTAGTGCCATTAGTTTTAAAACTTGAATAGTTCAAATTTGAATTTTTTAAAATTTGTGTGAATCACAAGTTTGTGATTAACTTTACTAAAAAATGAACATAGATGCACCTGTAGAGAAAATTCGACCTAAATTCATAATCAATTTCTATGAATTTCAGAGAAATTCATTATGAATTTAGGTCAATATTCCTGTATTGGGGCATCTATTTTCACTTTGAGAGGAGCTCAACAAGGTAGAGAGGGACGGGCTTATAAACCGGTGTGGGCGCCCTTCGGTTGGCGAGGTGGGACTAAACTCTTGGTGCAACGAGGGCCAACCCTTTAGTCCCGGTTTGTGGCACAAACCGGGACTAATGGTCATGGGCCAGGGGCGAGCCCTATTTTTTCCAGTTTTTTTGTTTTGTTTTGTGCATTATTTATTTTCTTTTGTTTTTTGCTTTATTTTTTAATTCTTTTTGCTTTTAGTTTTAGAAAAATTATAAACTTTCTGTTAGTGCCATTAGTTTTCAAATTTGAAAACACTTTTTTTATTTTTTTTGTTTTCTTTGTTGCTTTATTTATTTTATTTTGTTTCTACTTACAACAAAATACTTATTGTTGCTATTTTTATTTTTTTCCAGTTTTTTTGTTTTGTTTTCTGTATTATTTATTTTCTTTTGCTTTTTGCTTTATTTTTTAATTCTTTTTCCTTTTAGGTCAGCAAAATTATAAACTTTCTGTTAGTGCCATTAGTTTTAGAAAAATTATAAACTTTCTGTTAGTGCCATTAGTTTTCAAATTTGAATAGTTAAAATTTGAACATAGATGCACCTAGAGAAAATTCGACCTAAATTCATAGTTTTCAAATGAACTCTGAAAAAGTTGGCATAGCATACTCGTCTGTTACAAATTTGGCATGGTATCATCACAATAGTTGCGGGAGAAAGTCTTCACTTTTTCTTCGCTTGTGTCATTTGCTTATTGCGCCGTAACAATGGATAATCTTCATCGTTTATCAGGATGCTTGGGTCAGCCTTGACATTGAAGGGAGGAATATCATGAAACTTCTCATAATCTTCAGACATGTCTGTCTTGCCCTCCACTCCCAGGATGTCCCTTTTTCCTGAAAGAACTATGTGGCGCTTTGGCTCATCGTATGATGTATTCGTTTCCTTATCTTTTATTTTTCTCGGTCTGGTAGACATGTCCTTCACATAGATAACCTGTGCCACATCATTGGCTAGGGCGAACGGTTCGTCAGTGTACCCAAGATTTTTCAGATCCACTGTTGTCATTCCGTACTGTGGGTCTACATGTACCCCGCCTCCTGACAGATTGACCCATTTGCACTTAAACAAAGGGACCTTAAAATCTTGTCCGTAGTCAAGTTCCCATATGTCCACTATGTAACCATAATATGTGTCCTTTCCCTTCTCGGTTGTTGCATCAAAGCGGGCACCGCTATTTTGGTTGGTGCTCTTTTGATCTTGGTCAATCATGTAAAATGTATTCCCATTTATCTCGTATCCTTTGTAAATCAATACAGTCAAAGATGGTCCCCTGGACAACAAGTACAACTCATCACAAACAGTGTTGTCACCTCTGAGACGTGCTTCCAACCAACTGCTGAAAGTCCTAATGTGTTCACATGTAATCCAGTCGTCGCACTGCTCCGGGTGTTTGGAGCGCAGACTGTTCTTGTGTTCATCGACATACGGGGTCACCAAGGTAGAGTTCTGTGGAACTGTGTAGTGTGCTTGAGACCAAGAATATCCGTCCCTGCATATTATTGAGTCACTTCCAAGAGTGCCTTTTCCAGTCAGTCTCCCCTCATACCGCGATTTAGGGAGACCTATCTTCTTAAGGCCAGGAATGAAGTCAACACAAAACCCGATGACATCCTCTGTTTGATGGCCCATGGAGATGCTTCCTTCTGGCCTAGCGCGGTTTCGGACATATTTCTTTAGGACTCCCATGAACCTCTCAAAGGGGAACATATTTTGTAGAAATACGGGCCCCAGAATGACAATCTCGTCGACTAGATGAACTAGGACATGCGTCATGATATTGAAGAAGGATGGTGGGAACACCAGCTCGAAACTGACAAGACATTGCGCCACATCACTCCTTAGCCTTGGTACGATTTCTGGATCGATCACCTTCTGAGAGATTGCATTGAGGAATGCACATAGCTTCACAATGGCTAATCGGACGTTTTCCGGTAGAAGCCCCCTCAATGCAACCGGAAGCAGTTGCGTCATAATCACGTGGCAGTCATGAGACTTTAGGTTCTGGAACTTTTTCTCTGGCATATTTATTATTCCCTTTATATTCGACGAGAAGCCAGTCGGGACCTTCATACTGAGCAGGCATTCAAAGAAGATTTCTTTCTCTTCTTTCGTAAGAGCGTAGCTGGCAGGACCTTCATACTGCTTCGGAGGCATGCCGTCTTTTTCGTGCAAACGTTGCAGGTCCTCCCGTGCCTCAGGTGTATCTTTTGTCTTTCCATACATGCCCAAGAAGCCTAGCAGGTTCACGCAAAGGTTCTTCGTCACGTGCATCACGTCGATTGAAGAGCGGACCTCTAGGTCTTTCCAGTAGGATAGGTCCCAAAATATAGATTTCTTCTTCCACATGGGTGCGTGTCCCTCAGCGTCATTCGGAACAGCTAGTGCGCCGGGACCCTTTCCAAAGATTACGTGTAAATCATTGACCATAGCAAGTACGTGATCACCGGTACGCATGGCGGGCTTCTTCCGGTGATCTGCCTCGCCTTTGAAATGCTTGCCTTTCTTTCGACATTGATGGTTGGTCGGAAGAAATCGACGATGGCCCAGGTACACATTCTTCCTGCATTTGTCCAGGTATATACTTTCAATGTCGTCTAAACAGTGTGTGCATGCATGGTATCCTTTGTTTGTCTGTCCTGAAAGGTTACTGAGAGCGGGCCAATCGTTGATGGTCACGAACAGCAACGCCTTTAGGTTAAATTCCTCTTGTCTGTGCTCATCCCACGTACGTACACCGTTTCCATTCCACAGCTGTAAAAGTTCTTCAACTAATGGCCTTAGGTACACATCAATGTCGTTGCCGGGTTGCTTAGGGCCTTGGATGAGAACTGGCATCATAATGAACTTCCGCTTCATGCACATCCAAGGAGGAAGGTTATACATACATAGAGTCACAGGCCAGGTGCTGTGATTGCTGCTCTGCTCCCCGAAAGGATTAATGCCATCCGCGCTTAAAGCAAACCATACGTTCCTTGGGTCCTTTGCAAACTCATCCCAGTACTTTCTCTCGATTTTTCTCCACTGCGACCCGTCAGCGGGTGCTCTCAACTTCCCGTCTTTCTTACGGTCCTCACTGTGCCATCGCATCGACTTGGCATGCTTTCCGTTTCTGAACAGACGTTTCAACCGTGGTATTATAGGAGCATACCACATCACCTTCGCAGGAACCCTCTTCCTGTGGGGCTCGCCGTGAACATCACCAGGGTCATCTCGTCTGATCTTATACCGCAATGCACCGCATACCGGGCATGCGTTCAGATCCTTGTATGCACCGCGGTATAGGATGCAGTCATTAGGGCATGCATGTATCTTCTCCACCTCCAATCCTAGAGGGCATACGACCTTCTTTGCTGCGTATGTACTGTCGGGCAATTCGTTATCCTTTGGAAGCTTCTTCTTCAATATTTTCAGTAGCTTCTCAAATCCTTTGTCAGGCACAGCATTCTCTGCCTTCCACTGCAGCAATTCCAGTACGGTACCGAGCTTTGTGTTGCCATCTTCGCAATTGGGGTACAACCCTTTTTTGTGATCCTCTAACATGCGATCGAACTTCAGCTTCTCCTTTTGACTTTCGCATTGCGTCCTTGCATCGACAATGACCCGGCGGAGATCATCATCATCGGGCACATCGTCTGGTTCCTCTTGATCTTCAGCAGCTTCACCCGTTGCAGCATCATTGGGCACATCGTCTGGTTCCTCTTGATCTTCACCAGCTCCCCCCGTTGCAGCATCACGGTATTCAGGGGGCACATAGTTGTCATCGTACTCTTCTTCTTCGTCGTCTTCCATCATAACCCCTATTTCTCCGTGCCTCGTCCAAACATTATAGTGTGGCATGAAACCCTTGTAAAGCAGGTGGGTGTGAAGGATTTTCCGGTTAGAGTAAGACATCGTATTCCCACATTTAGTGCATGGACAACACATAAAACCATTCTGCTTGTTTGCCTCAGCCGCATCGAGAAACTCATGCACGCCCTTAATGTACTCGGAGGTGTGTCTGTCACCGTACATCCATTGCCGGTTCATCTGCGTGCATTATATATAATTAAGTGTCCAAATTAATAGAAGTTCATCATCACATTAAAACCAAAGTACATACATAGTTCTCATCTAACAACATATAGCTCTCCAGAGCATCTAATTAATTAAACCATACATTGCAACTATGTAAAACATTTAAATGCGAAAACAAAGGTGATCATAATCGCAACCAAGGTAACAATTGATCCAACGGCATAATGATACCAAGCCTCGCTATGAATGGCATATTTTCTAATCTTTCAAATCTTCAAGCGCATTGCATCCATCTTGATCTTGTGATCATCGACGACATCCGCAACATGCAACTCCAATATCATCTTCTCCTCCTCAATTTTTTTATTTTTTCCTTCAAGAAATTGTTTTCTTCTTCAACTAAATTTAACCTCTCGACAATAGGGTCGGTTGGAATTTCCGGTTCACATACATCCTAGATAAATAAAATCTATGTCACGTTGGTCGGCATAATTTTCATAAACAATAAATGAACTAATAGTTATAAAGATAATATATATACCACATCTGAATCATAGACAGGACGAGGGCCGACGGGGGCGGATACCAAAACCATCGCACTATATAAGATGCAATAATAAAAGTAAGAAAATAATACAAGTATCTATGTAAACATACAAGTAAGAATATTTTTTCCTTTCAGAAAGAAGATAAGAACAAGAGGCTCACCACGGTGGTGCCGACGATGAGCTCGATGCGGGTGATCGACTGCGGTGAAGACGGGGACAGGGCGTGACAGACCACTAAACCTAGACAAATATTGAGGAAAATGGAGCTTGGAGGTCGAGCTTGGAGAGGAGAAAGCTTAAGTAGTGTGGCTCGGGCATTCCATCGAACACCTTGTGTGCATAGGAGGTGAGCTAGAGCACCACCAAGCCCTCTCCCCCTCGGCTAGAAAAAATAGAGCAGTGTGCTATGCTCTGGCGCGAGGGGGGTATATATAGGCACCACCACTGTTCCCGGTTGGTGGCATGAACCGGGACTAAAGGGGAGCCTTTTGTCCCGGTTCATGCCACCAACCGGGACCAATGGTGGTGGGCCAG
Source organism: Triticum aestivum (assembly GCF_018294505.1). Lineage (NCBI taxonomy): Eukaryota > Viridiplantae > Streptophyta > Magnoliopsida > Poales > Poaceae > Triticum > Triticum aestivum. The sequence continues at coordinate 757,402,826 of NC_057797.1, read as the reverse complement.
GAGCGAGGCCCATTGGTCCCGGTTCGTCCCACCAACCGGGACCAATGGCCCACGTGGCACGGCCGGCCCCCTGGGCTCATGAACCGGGTCCAATGCCCCCATTGGTCCCGGTTCTAGACTCAACCGGGACTAATGGGCTGACCCAGCCTGGACCTTTGCCCCCTTTTCTACTAGTGCCAGCATAAGCCGGTAAGCCTGTGCATCCAAAGCGGCCCGCTCCGCGGCCATCCTGGTATCTTCAGCTGCCAAGTCGGTTTTGGCCTGAGTAATCTGATCCTTCACCTTCGCGATCTCCGCATTGTGCGCGTCCTGATCCGCCGGATTAACCTCCGCCATCAGCGTTCCTAATGCGTCAAACAAATCAGACAGAACTTGAGCCGGCGGTCCCACAGGGCCTCCTGCCCCGGCCACTGTTGCTGCTGCCGCCCCGGAAATCATCGCCGCTGCAGTCGAAGAGTGGATCGTCGGCTGCGTACCGGCCATGAAGATCGCAACCCGATTTGGCAGATCAGAGGGGTCCGGAATACTGTCGCCATCGGAACAGCCCCCAATCCGGCCATCGTGTAGTTGATATAACGACTCGGTCTCTCTGGTTGATGACTCGTCGCCGGAATAAATGACGGTTTCACCACCAGATTCCGATCTATCCTCAGATTCCCCTCCATGGATGACTCCCACGAAGGCACGCTTCATGCCAGGCTTGACCCAGGCAGATCTCGCGCGCTGAGCCGTTTCGACAAGGTCGGTGCAAATGTGCGGCTCAGGGCCCAGTTCGCCGATCTTGCCAATGAAAACGTGTATGCCCCCAAAGGGGACCCGGTACCCGTACTCAATTGAGCCGGCCTCAGAGCCCCAGCCTGCATCGTCGATGTAGAGCTTACCGCGACGACTCTTGGTCATCCGGCCCACAGCATAACCCTTGAGTCCTTCGAAGTTGCCCTCCAAGAACTTGAAACCATCGTGCGATAGCCCCATGGTGGGCGCCAACTGTCGTGGTTTTGTCACGGCAGATGTCCTCGTGAAAGGACTTAGTCGTGGAGTCATCGCTACGGGTTAGCTTAAAGGGGTTAAAGTGGACAAGGGACGCAAGAGAGTTTTTATACTAGTTCGGCCCCTTACGATGAAGGTAAAACCCTACGTCTAGTTGTGATGGAATTGATGGGGTTTCGATGACCAGGGAGCGAATACGCTTTGCCTGAGTCTCGAGTTGTTGTCTGTTGTCCTTGAACCACCGCCGGGTCGTCCCCTTATATACATGGGTTGACACCCATCGGCTTCAAGAATCCCGAGGCCGGCTCATAAATGTGTCCGACTCGGTCTCCGCTATTTTCTACCTTACAATACAAGTTACATACAAATGCCGGTGTCGGTGTCAAAACTGGCGGATCTCGGGTAGGGGGTCCCGAACTGTGCGTCTAGGAGGATGGTAATAGGAGACAAGGGACACGATGTTTTTACCCAGGTTCGGGCCCTCTCGATGGAGGTAAAACCCTACTCCTGCTTGATTAATATTGATGATATGGGTAGTACAAGAGTAGATCTACCATGAGATCAGAGAGGCTAAACCCTAGAAGCTAGCCTATGTTATGATTGTTGTTCGTCCTACGGACTAAAACCCTCCGGTTTATATAGACACCGGAGAGGGTTAGGGTTACACAGAGTCGGTTACAACGGAAGGAGATCTACATATCTGTATCGCCAAGCTTGCCTTCCACGCCAAGGAAAGTCCTATCCGGACACGGGACGAAGTCTTCAATATTGTATCTTCATAGTCCAGGAGTCCGGACAAAGGTCATAGTCTGGCTATCCGAACACCCCCTAATCCAGGACTCCCTCAGTAGCCCCTGAACCAGGCTTCAATGACGACAAGTCCGGCGCACAAATTGTCTTTGGCATTGCAAGGCGGGTTCCTCCCCCGAATACTTCGTAGAAGATTGCGAACACAAGGATAGTGTCCGGCTCTGCAAAATAAGTTCCGCATATTGCCATAGAGAGAATAACACTTACACCAATCTAATCTGTTGACGTACCCCGCAGCATGACATCACATCACGGCCAAAACTTTATTCGAATCGTTTTGTTACCCCACCTCAGCGTGTTTAGCGAGGCGGTTTCCTTGGCACGTCTTGCAAAGCAGAGATCGTGTCCCCTTATTCTGGGATTCTCATCAATACGGGCGTGGGTAACCCAACCGTGCCATTGATTATGGCGCTTGGGAGATAAGCGAGTTTTACTAGGCGGGTGGGGACGCGCAGTTCGCGTCCGCCCATATAATGGGATAAGGATCCATCTTTTTACCTACACCTTCTTCCTCCTTTGCCTATCCATTTCCGCGCACTCGAGCTCCAGCACCCAAGTCCGCACACCTCACCTCAACCTTCTCCAGCCATGTCCGAAGCGGGAGGCAAGTGGATGGTCTCCTCCGTCACGGAGGGTCACATCAATAAGCTGAGGAAGGCCGGATACTTGTCTAACGACATCACGCACCGGCTTCCAGAAGAGGGGCAGCTCATCCCCACCCCAAGGCCCCATGAGAGGGTGGTGTTCCTCACCCACTTCCTCCCCGGACTGGGTTTTACTCTCCACCCATTTGTACGGGGGCTCATGTTCTACTACGGACTGGATTTCCACGATCTGGCCCCAAACTTCATCCTCAACATCTCGGCGTTTATCATCATGTGCGAGGCCTTCCTCTGCATCCTGCCCCACTTCGGTTTATGGCTGAAGACCTTTAACATCAAGCCGAAGGTAGCGCGCGGCTGCCAGGCGGAGTGCGGAGGGGCCATGGTGGGCAAGATGCCCAACGTCCTATGGATCGAGGGCTCTTTCATGGAGACCCTAAAGGGGTGGCGACCGGGGTGGTTCTACATCACCGAGTTGCGTGACCCTGAATGGGTCGCAGCCCCCAAGTTCCGATCCGGAGCCCCTACGCGGCTCACCTCCTGGAAGGAGATGGGCCTGTCGTGGGGCAAGAAAGGAGAGCTGACCAGACTCCAGACGTGCGACCAAAACCTGGTGAGCAAGAAGCTCAAACTCGTCAACTTAGTACAGGTCATGCTCATCCACCGGATCCTCCCGTGCCAACAACGGGCTTTCAGCTTGTGGGAGTTCAATCCGGCACAGCACCGAACACTGAGCAGGCTCTTCGACACTACGTATGAAGATTCCGGGAAGGTGCTGTTCAAGGGCGCCGAGGCTCCCGCATCCGCTTCCGAGGATCGCGGATTCAATGCGCAGCGTCAAGCAGGCGCGGTAAGCTGCTTTTACCTTTTACAGGTTTTGTCTTTCATAGTTTGACTCTATGCGGGATCTAAACTCCCTTACCTTTGACGGGATTGGCAAGAGACGTCCGAACAGATCAGTTGCCCGGCTCCTTTGCCCGAAGACCCAGCGGATGCCCGTTTGACAGGGCTGCTGGTTCCGGCACCCTACGTGGTGCCGGAGAAGAAGGCCACGGGGACTCGAAAGAGTGCCCGTCGTTTGGTGGTGTCGGATTCATCATCCGACGACTCCGAGACGCATCCTCCCATGAAGACGAGGAGGAGGAAGAAGAGGCCTCTCCCCCTCCAGCGGGGGGAGGAAAGAAAAGGAAGGCCGCCCCAACTGGGGAGGTCGAAGGGTCCAAGAAGGGGAAAACCCTTCCTCCGGACTACTCCACCAACGCCAACGACCCGAAGAGGAGTGGCCGCTCAGGGCCAAGCCCCTAGCGAAATCGTAAGTATCCAGATACCAGAGTAATTCATAGTATTCCTTCATTGCACAGCTTTTCCTTACGTCGAACATGATTACGCAGTCCACCCAAAGACCGGCTCGACATGTCGTCGAGCGGTTCCCTGGATTCGTCAGATGTGAATTCGCTTCCGACGGCTACCTCCCCCCGCCCTACGGACGACAGCGAAGTGTTATCCCATGAGGTTCCAAGCCAGGAGGAGGTCGTCCTGGAGGCGCCGCAAGGCGACCTCCGGGACTCCAGGCGCCAAGGGGATAAAACCCCCAAGGGCTCCGAGTCCGGCCTTGGGCCGGACACTGCGCCGGAACCTTCAATGGTTCCGGACTCCGGCAGACGACCTCCCTCCAAGAGGAGCAAGCCTACCGAGCCGGTGACCTCCGTCCAGCCGGAGGCACCGGAGAATTTGCTGGAGGTGCTTAACGGCGCCTCCATCGACGAGGAGCACCGTACTGTAATGAGTACGGTGATCCAGAAGGTTCAGTCCGCCAAGAGCGGGCTGACCGAAGCCTGTGCCAGCCTTCTAACAGGCTTTGAGGTGAGTAAAAAATATGTAAAAATATTACCGCATAGACAATAGCCCCTGATGCTCTGTTCGGCGTTCGGAAAGAAAAGCCGAATAGAGGATCTAATAACATCCGCAGGAGTCTAACATAATCAAGTCAATATGCGTATGCATGCTTCGCTGCTGGCCTCCGCCGCACTGACTGCGGAGGTGGATACGCTGAAGCAAAACCTCGCGCGGTCCGAGAACGAGCTCGGCCATGCCAAGAGGTAACTCGAGGAGAAGAAAGGTAAGTAATACCTTACGCAAGTATATAGAGAAGATGTGGTTGCAAAAAATGACAGGATCAATGTGCTATTATAGGGGCCACGACCGAGGTGGCAACCCTTAAGAAAGCGTTGTCCGAGGCCGAAAACAGAGCGGCTGCGGAGCGCACAGAGAGAGGAAGGCAGGAGGCGCGGGTGGAGGAGGTGCAGAAAGAGCTCCAGACTCTCGTGAAAAAACATGAGAGTTTGGAGCTTGACTCAAAGACGCAAGCGTCCGAGCTTGCGGAAGCCCTCAAAAGCGCGAAGTCTGCCAAGGCCGAAGCCCAAAAAGCCCTCCAAGAAATTGAGGCGATGAAGAAGATAGCGGCGGGTAAGGCATTCATTATGCAAAGCAAGCAAGTGAAAGTGAATTACTTGTTACTTACCCGAGTCCGAAGTTCTCCAGGAGTATTCGCAGATTTGCCTCGCAGTGCGTCTGATGCCGCCGCCTACTATCGAGCCGAGGAGGGGAGCTCGACGAAGAAGGTGTTCTGGTCTCAGTATGCTGAGGCCGGACACCCGGTGCCCTTGAGCGACCAGCTGGAGCAAATGGTCGAGCTCCACAAGGTGGCTGAACAGGCCATAAAGGGCCTCATAGTTCGGCTTTGGCCTGGAGAGGCTCTGCCTGGGAGCTACTTCGGGCTGGTGAGGCAGCTGGTGGATGCCTGTCCACGGCTTGAAGTAATCAAGCGCTCCGTCTGCATCGAAGGTACCCGTAGGGTGCTTGCCCGTGCTAAAGTGCACTGGGGCAAGATGGATGCGGAGAAGCTGGTGAAGGACGGGCCGCCGCCGGGCAAGGAGCATCGCGTCCCGGAAGCGTATTATGAGGGTGTCCTGAAGGGTGCCCGCCTAATAGCGGATGAATGCTCCAAAGATGTAGTTTTTGAGTAAACTCGCATTTGTGATCCTATACGCTGAAAACTTGTTCATATGCCCTAAGCAACGCTTTTAAATTTAAAATATTAACTTCTGTGCGGTCGTTTATCAAATTTGAGAGATGGCGAGTCGTCGGCTTCTGCCCCCATGCCACGAGTGCTGGGGTGTTCGGGATAAACTTGAGCGCTCTTTTTCCCATTCTTGGGTCCTTCGAGGGAGGCGCTCAACACAACTAACAAGGCAATCAGACTATAATGCTTGAACACTCGCACTTAGACATAGAATTCTATAATTTTAAATTTCGGCGAAGCCCCTAGTGTTCGGAAGACCGAGTTCGGGGCGCTATCCACGCCTAGGCCGGACAAAGCCGACTCCTCGATCGAAGCGGCATAAGTCTTTAGGGACTCGAAAATCTCTCGAACAGCGACCAGCTCTCGCCTCATCATGACGGTCAGTTTTAGCTTTCTCTACTGAGGTGCTTAGCCCAGCTCAACTGGGGCACAATCGCAGTACTTCTCCTAGTGCTACCTTAGCCGATATAACGGAACGTAAGGTACCAAAACATAGGAGCCGGGCAAACCCAACTATTGACCCAAGACATGATTCGGAGCCGATGCATGTAATGCTATAAGTTCGGGGTGCCGCACTTGTGAAAGTGTTCGGACTTCTCACACCGTGTTGTGGGGTACTTAAGCCCCTGGTGTATTGGCCATACCAAAGTGTACGGGTGCAACATGTCATTAATGAACATATATTCGTAAAAAGAGTAATGCAATAATAGACGGGAGCTATGTATTGTTTAATTAAAAAAGCTGTGATCAAAGCAGAATGATACAAATAGTGCAATAAGCAAAAGATTGGACTATTTAACATGTCCTTTCCAGGGGCGAGCTGTGGAATGGTATGCGAAACAGGTGTACTGCTCGTTATAGAGACCACCTGAGAGTTCCACAGTGCGGCGTAGCTTTCTGCTTCCCTGGTTGTTGTATTGTTTGTGCGGCAATTGTACTACTGGACAGACCTTCCGAAGAATGGAGTCCTGAAAGTAAGAGAAAATGAAGAAGTCGGCAGCCCCTAGTGCGGTTTAAGCCGTGTTTTGGGCGTGCCGTGATGGTGCCCCTCCCCCTTTGCCCATGGTATTTCTAGAGCGTAGTTATGTACGCGCAACACTGGTTTCGCAAGTTCGCGAGGGCTGGGGTTGGGGCCTCATTGCTACGCTTGCTCGGAACGTGCCAGGCGGTCTTGTTGTAGGTTACTCCGGTTGCGCTTGACGGTGTCCGGACGTTTAATGGACGGACTGGAGAATTGCCTTGAGAGGTTGCTTTGTACTTCCACTGCAAGAGCCGCCGTATGCTCCTCCGTTCAGAGAGAGCGTTCGGTGTTTCCATTGACCGTAATGACTCCTCGAGGGCCTGGCATCTTGAGCTTGAGGTATGCGTAGTGCGGCACTGCATTGAACTTTGCGAATGCGGTTCGCCCGAGCAGTGTGTGATAGCCACTGCGGAACGGGACTATGTCGAAGATTAATACCTCGCTTCGGAAATTATCCGGAGATCCGAAGACCACTTCAAGTGTAACTGAGCCTGTACAGTTGGCCTCTACACCTGGTATGACGCCTTTAAAGGTCGTTTTAGTGGGTTTAATCCTCGAGGGATCAATGCCCATTTTTCGCACTGTATCCTGGTAAAGCAGGTTCAGGGTGCTGCCGCCGTCCATAAGGACTCTAGTGAGGTGAAATCCGTCAATAATTGGGTCTAGAACCAATGCGGCGAATCCACCATGATGGATGCTAGTGGGGTGGTCCCTTCAATCAAAAGTGATCGGGCAGGAGGACCATGGGTTGAACTTTGGGGCGACTGGCTCCATCCCATATACGTCCCTTAGCGCACGCTTCCGCTCCCTCTTGGGGATGTGGGTTGCGTATATCATGTTCACCGTCTGCACTTGTGGGGGGAAGCCCTTCTGTCCACTATTGTTCGGCGGCCGGGGCTCTTCCTCGTCGTCGCTATGCAACCCCTTGTCTCTGCTTTCGGCATTTAACTTGCCTGCCTGCTTGAACACCCAACAATCCCTGTTGGTGTGATTGGCTGGTTTTTCGAGGGTGCCATGTATCTGGCATGAGCGGTCGAGTATTCGGTCCAAACTGGACGGGCCCGGAGTATTTCTTTTGAATGGCTTTTTCCGCTGACCGGGTTTAGAGCCTCTGAATCCGGCATTAACTGTCGTATCCTCAGCATTGTCACCTTTAATGTGGCGCTTTTGCTTGTTGCGACGCGACCTGCCACTGCTATCCTTGGTATCTGAATTACCAGGGCTCTTGGTCATGTTATTGCTGCGAGCTAGCCAGCTATCTTCTCCCGCGCAAAAGCGGCTCATAAGTGTCGTGAGGGCTGCCATAGATTTTGGCTTTTCCTGTCCTAGGTGCCGTGCAAGCCACTCGTCGCAGATGTTATGCTTGAAGGCTGCTAAGGCCTCTGCGTCCGGACAGTCGACGATTTGATTTTTCTTGGTTAGGAACCGTGTCCAGAATTGTCTGGCCGATTCCTCTGGCTGCTGAGTTATGTGGCTTAGGTCATCGGCGTTTGGTAGTCGCACATAAGTGCCCTGAAAATTGTCGAGGAATGCGGCTTCCAGGTCCTCCCAACAACCAATTGATTCTGCTGGCAAGCTGTTAAGCCAATGCTGAGCTGGTCCTTTAAGCTTGAGTGGGAGGTATTTGATGGCGTGTAGGTCATCACCACGGGCCATGTGGATATGAAGGAGATAGTCCTCGATCCATACCGCAGGATCTGTTGTGCCATCGTATGATTCGATGTTCAAGGGTTTGAAACCCTTAGGGATTTGATGATCCATTACTTCATCTGTGAAGCATAGTGGGTGTGCGGCGCCTCTGTATTGGGCTATATCACGACGCAGCTCGAACGAGCTTTGTCTACTGTGTTCAGTTCGGCCGAATTTACTGTATCCGGCGTGACGATTACCGTCTCGTGCCGTGGGGTGCCCACACGATCCATAGATCGATCTTGTTTGCCTTGCCTTGTCCTCCAATATATCTCGCAGGTCTGGCGCATTTCCCCGTGCCTTGGTATTTTTTGAGCATCGCCGGGGTGCGGCTTGAGTGGAGGGCCGAGAGGCCTCTCTGTCGTGGCCACGAGGTGGCCGATCGGTTGCGTCATGCGCTGGTGATGTAGGTTTAGGTGCTTTCTCCTCTAATCGGGGTAGCATCCTGCGCTTGGGGTAGCTCTTGGAGGGGCGTTCGAGTTCGTACTCTTCGGTCGCAAGGACTTCAGTCCATCTGTCGGCTAGCAAGTCTTGGTCAGCTCTAAGCTGTTGCTGTTTTTTATTGAGGCTGCTCACCATGGCCATAAGCCTGCGTTTAAACGCTCTTCTTCGACGGGATCCTCAGGCACGACAAATTCGTCGTCATCGAGGCTTGCCTCGTCTTCGGAAGGAGGCATGTAATTATCGTCCTCTGCCGCTCTCTCATGAGGGCTGGCTTCTCCATCCTCCTGTACTGAATCTTGCTGGAGGGGTTGTCTTCGGCGCTGTCCGGGGTGTTATTATCTCCCATGCCGGAATCACCGTTTTTGCTTTGGCGGGATTTAGAGCGGCGCCGATGACATTGGCGCTTAGGCTGCTTCTTGGAGGGGTCATCCTCCGCTGTTCCATCGCCATTGCCTTCTTTTGGGGTGTCCACCATGTATATATCGTACGACGAGGTGGCTTTCCAGTGCCCTATAGGTGCTGGTTCCTGTTCGTCTCCTACATTGTCGTCCATACCGTCGATGTCTTCAGAGTCGAAGTCGAGCATGTCGGTTAAATCATCGACAGTGGCTACGAAGTGGGTGGTGGGTGGGTTTTGAATTTCTTCGTCATCCGCATCCCAACCTTGCTGACCATAGTCTGGCCAGGACTCCCCTGATAAAGAGAGAGACTTTAGTGAGTTCAGAATGTCGCCAAAGGGCGAGTGCTGAAAGATGTCCGCGGCGGTGAACTCCATGATCGGCGCCCAATCGGATTCGACTGGCAGGGGCATGGAGGGTTCGGAGTCCGGCACCTTGGAGCCACGGGCCTCGTAGAGAATAGGGATGGTGTTCGGCTCGATCGACATAGAGATTGCAGCCCCCGAGGTGGTGTCCAACCACCCGTCCTCGATTGGCGCAGTCGGCTCCGAGCTAAGGGTCGGAGCGGACATGGGTGCGGCCTCCAAGGCACTATCCGGCAGCAGAGCTAGATCATGCCCTCCGCGACAGTGCGGCGCGCCCAGCTGTGGCTCGAATCCGTCAAAGATCAAGTCTCCGCGGATATCAGCCGTGTAGTTCAAGCTTCCAAATCTGACCTGATGGCCAGGGGCATAGCTTTCGATCTGCTCCAGATGGCCAAGCGAATTGGCCTGCAGTGCAAAGCCGCCGAATACGAAGATCTGTCCGAGGAGAAAAGTCTCACCCTGGACCGCATCGTTGTTGATGATCGGAGGAGCCATCGGGCCTAAAAGCGACGACACAGAGGAACTCTCAATGAAAGCACCAATGTCGGTGTCAAAACCAGCGGATCTCGGGTAGGGGGTCCCGAACTGTGCGTCTAGGCGAATGGTAACAGGAGACAAGGGACACGATGTTTTTACCCAGGTTCTGGCCCTCTCGATGGAGGTAAAACCCTACTCCTGCTTGATTAATATTGATGATATGGGTAGTACAAGAGTAGATCTACCACGAGATCAGAGAGGCTAAACCCTAGAAGCTAGCCTATGGTATGATTGTTGTTCGTCCTACGAACTAAAACCCTCCGGTTTATATAGACACCAGAGAGGGTTAGGGTTACACAGAGTCGGTTACAATGGAAGGAGATCTACATATCCGTATCGCCGAGCTTGCCTTCCACGCCAAGGAAAGTCCTATCCGGACACGGGACGAAGTCTTCAATCTTGTATCTTCATAGTCCAGGAGTCCGGCCAAAGGTCATAGTCCGGCTATGCGAACACCCCCTAATCCAGGACTCCCTTAGCCGGTTTAAGTCTACGGACCTTAATCCGGTTCTGGGCTCTGGGCCTTCATGAAGAGTCACCATCTGTCTTCATGGGCTTCAGATATAATGAACTACTAATGGAGTTAACCCGAGTTAGATGCATACATACTTACACTAAACTTCAGGCCCTGCTAATCAATGAACATGTACTCCCTCCATCCCATAATATAAGATGTTATTACATCCAATATACATATTTAATGTAATAACATTTTATATTATGAGACAAAGGGAATATTAATTAAGCAGTCAACTACTAGTGTACATGGTTCTGGTGGTTGTAGGATGAAATAATCGGTACCACGTGGTACACGTGTTAAGCAACTCAAACTTGATGAGAAAAATGATGAAATAGTTGTTCACGGTTGACGTTATAATAGAAAAGGAATCGCTTGTGAAGGCTGCTTTATATATAAAGTTGAAAGAAAGCCTTTATCGATATAAAAGAAATCGTTCATGCTTAAAAGAACATGTGGTAGCGGACAGAGGAGTGAGAAAATAAAACAAACATTATGCTGTTAATTATTTTGTTCATGAAATCATGTGACACATGTGGTAAGAAATTTAAACTATTTCAAAAATAATTGTCCATGACTGGTGGTCATACTGGTTGCATTACCCGCAAGAAAAATACTGGTTGTATAAATAAATAAATAGCCGCTCACAGCTGACAAATCGAAGAGATATATTATGTGCTGACATTAGCAAGAAAGAATCGTCACACTTGCCCTTCCCCCACAAAAATGGAAAAAAGCTCACGGTCGTGTCTGAGAATCCAAGAGAGACTAGTAGAATGCCCGTGCGTTGCTACGGGATACAATGAATATAAATGAATCAAATAAATGACTAAGATCATCTTCAAGGTCGAAGCTCATTTCTCCCTCATAAGTTCGGGCTTGTTCTGACATCAAACGGGTGCCCAGCAGGGTCTCCAAAATCCACTGTCTCGTCAGTCCGGGCTCCACCAGATCCAGCCTATGTGTAGGGAAAATGTGGTTGTCTGAACTATCTGTCATATTATCTTCAATACACAGTCCCAACACAAAACCCCAGCCCACGATGCACCCTCCCCTTTTCCTGCCGGACCCTCCCCTTCCTGCTCGATTTCCCACCGCACCGGGACATTTCTCGCTAGAGCCCTCTCCTTAAAACCGGATGGCACCCACCTCACCTTCGCCATGGCACCCTCTCTCGTTCACATCGTACTTCCTCATGGACGACCAAGGAGGAGTTCCTCACCAACCATCTTGCTCTCGCCATGATCCCCCGTGTTCCATCTGCTATTGCCATCAACGAGGGACTTGGCGTGCGTCGCCCATGATGCCCCCCGAGGCAAAAAGGCAGATTTGATATCTCCTGAGCCATTGCCACGTTGTAATATATACAGTTGAATTCCATGCATTACCACAAAACAAAAATATGATGTCCACTGGTAGGGATGCAACTGATACGCCGCTATGTCCATTATTAGCGCTGAAAGCTAACATCTCTTTTATCTTTGTTTTGGGTTTTCTTTCAATTTTTTGTGTATGATTTCCTTACCCAACATATTAGCAACACTTTGACTCATTGTCCACTCCTTCCCTTCACTCCTCCTGCACGGATTCTCTCTCGCCTCTCCTCTCGCGAGGAAAGAAATCATGTCGCGTCTATCTACTGCCATCCCACCTCATGTACTCCATGTCGTCGCCCCTACATCTCCTCCACCTATCGAGTCCCATCCATCATCACCTGGTGGAAGGTCCAAGAAACCTCACCTTGTCACCCGTCATCCTGGTGTCCCATCGGCCGCACGAGCATTGTCGTCCGTATCACCGCACGAGCATGCAGCTAGTTGGATAAAACAGCTGGAGACATGAAGGATCCAACTCACCTAATAAGTAAAAGCAATTCACTTCTAACACTTGAATGGAATTGCCAAACCTATGATAAATGAGAACGAAAAGCACAGGAGGGTCAACTTCAATACAAACAAGATAAGTTAGCTAAGTGTCCCTATTAGGCATGTTAAAAGTGAATATTGTATGGGGCTAATTTGAACGGCCTATTGAGATGCTAGATACCTCTTTGAGACCTTTATCTCTTGTTGATACTGCTGCACCAGACAGTAGATCGAGATAAAAAAATCAAATGCATCAAAAGATGGCATACATGAGAAAAAATACTATATTTTACAAATTCAAGATCAAAAGCACATTTAATCATGTTTACCAATCTTCTCTAAGAGGGTATCATCTCTATAGAAAGAAAATGGTCTTTACATCAGTGCATAAAAGATGGCATACAGTTCTTGATACTTTTATTCACTTTTTGGACAAATAAATATACTCTACTACTGTCGTACACCATAACAGTAATTTTGTGATGTATAATTTGATAAGAGAGACACTCATGCCAAAAAACAAAAGAAAAGTAGTGCTAAACAAAACTACCCTTTGTTCACATCTGTTCATGGAAGAACACACAAAACTACCCTTTGTTCACATCTGTTCATGGAAGAAGATGGATCCAATACGTGTCGCAAGAAAATGTTTGTTTTGATTGCAAGACCATTACCACAAAATTATTCCATGCAATAACTCCCCAGTAATTTTCTTTTCATTCAGAACATCACACGAACTGATAGACCAATTAAGAATCTATTTATATATTAACCAACTAATCAAGAATATGTGGGTACACATGTATGTATGATCGACAAGTATATACATGTATATCATACGTGTGGTTGATCGCTAATCAGGCCATGCGGGCGGCGCCGTGCCTTTGCTTCCATGTGTCTGGAGTAATAACGCACATTCTTGGTGTTGTTCCATCCAGCAATCAAACCCTAGCACCACTTGCAGTTCATGTCCTGAGGTACAGTATGAACTCAGCTGAGCAACATGGCGATTGAACGAAGCTAAGTAATCCGAACAATTTCACAAGTACCAGGAAATAATCAGAGGAGATGAAAGAAACAAAAATAGGCAAAAATTGTTCAGCTAATTATCCCAATGCTTTTGTGAACCAAGTGTATTCATTAAGGAATAAGGAAAGCATGTAGAAGAGAACCAATTATGTATATTTTGCCTATATAGCACATAATAGACTTTTCTTACAAGCAGGAGTAGATGAGAAACAGGTCACAGGGAAGAGACAAAGAGTTCATGGGTTCCAGAATCGAGAATTCCAGTGTGTATATTAACAAAAAGCTAGACGACATAACAGTAAGACAGCTCAATTAAAGGAAGGAACATCATTTATGGTTGCCCTGGTACTTATCTAACACGCAGAAACATTTCATCATTGCAGAGAGTATCAAAAGTTTAGCAAGGACAGGAAATAAAGCACCGACAAAAAGCTTGCCGGCATAATAGTATACCATAATAATGATAACACAAAACCAGGAAATTTCAATTAGATTTGCAATTCAGGCCAAAAAATGTATATACTATAATATATATAACACAACCATCAAGTCTTACTTAATTACTCAAGAGCTAATTGTTTTTAAATGTTTTGATCCGCTGCTTCAGTACAGCAGTTAAGAACATAATGAACCACTGCCAACAAATTTCAGTTAACTAACCTACGGGTGATTAAAAACAATTAAATCTATAACTAACTCATCAAGGAGCCTAAAAAGGTAATTTTGTTAGAGCATTACAACATTCACATGGCTAATCTTGACTTCCCAAATCTATCCCGTTGAATACCAGTTATTCTTTATTTGGATTCTACAGAAAATCTAATCTGCATAATAAGCACAAGAGAAGAGCAACATGAACTTTTCACGATCTATAAAATGAATAAAGGAATACCAGACTGTGCAAAGTTCAAACCTATGTCCAACTATAAACTTGGTCCAAACTACCAAATATCGTTAGTAGAGAAGTAATCCTCGCACCAAATATAACCCATGCATGATTTTTCACCGAAATAAGGAAAAGGTCGGCACATATAAATATATATCTCCAAACTACCTTATCAAAGATGAAAATAAGTACTTCATGAATCCGAATGCAATTTAATTTTTTTATTAGCAGCATAGTAGTGCTTGTTTGACAATGAATATCCTTGCCTCAAATGATTGCAACTTGCAAGTGGATGCAAATGCCGGATTGCTAATTTGGGAAAGCTTGGGCCTCATACCCGAGGATTCAGAGAGAAAAGCAACAAGATATTGAGCATCGTAGAATTGGCTCAGTTGTGAGACCAGCCTGGCAAATTCGTTGAGAGGAAATTGACAAGCTTCTTCTACAAGTAAATCTAAGGCTGGTTCAGCCTTAGAATGTACATGTCTAGTACTCTTCTACTACAAGTCATATTACATGTCTAGTACAGAGATAAAACTTGACAAGCTTCTTCTTCTTCTTGTACAAGTTATATTACATGTGTAGTACAGAGATAAAATTATAAATTCTTTCCATGAACCAAGAATTGGAAGCAAGAGTGAATAAACTGTAGCCAACGCAGATCATGTAATGTTAATTGTGCCAAGAACTTGATTTTTTTAAGAATCAGAACTAAAATTTTCTTGGCTATGAGCAAGATTGTCAACAAATTGGCTTGAATTGTACCTGCATTGCCACAGTGAACCGCTCCTTCGGATCGGGGTCATAGCCCTCAATCTGTTTGGTAGTCTTATTGGTGAAGTAGCCCAAGGCGAGATCGTTTTGGGCAAAATGGAAGGTGTACAGTGCCTTGGATAAGTACTCAAATTTGGGTAGGATCTCATGATAAATTCCACCTGTAGAGGAAAATATAAAAAATTACTTTCGTGTTCTCTGAAATCTGAATAAAAATATGGAACATGACACGGCTTTACTCCTCACCCATTCTGTTATACACGAACTGGCTTCTCTTGGTGAATTGTTCAAACTCCCAGATCTGCACATCCAAGTAGATCGGGCTGTAAATGACAACAACAACAACAATAACAACAACAAAGCCTTTAGTCCCAAACAAGTTGGGGTAGGCTAGAGGTGAAACCCATAAGATCTCGCAACCAACTCATGGCTCTGGCACATGGATAGCAAGCTTCCACGCACCCCTGTCCATAGCTAGCTCTTTGTCGATACTCCAATCCTTCAGGTCTCTCTTAACGGACTCCTCACATGTCAAAATTGGTCGACCCCGCCCTCTCTTGACATTCTCCGCACGCTTTAGCCGTCCGCTATGCACTGGAGCTTCTGGAGGCCTGCGCTGAATATGCCCAAACCATCTCAAACGATGTTGGACAAGCTTCTCCTCAATTGGTGCTACCCCAACTCTATCTCGTATATCATCATTCCGGACTCGATCCTTCCTCGTGTGGCCACACATCCATCTCAACATACGCATCTCCGCCACACCTAACTGTTGAACATGTCGCCTTTTAGTCGGCCAACACTCCGCGCCATACAACATTGCGGGTCGAACCGCCGTCCTGTAGAACTTGCCTTTTAGCTTTTGTGGCACTCTCTTGTCACAGAGAATGCCAGAAGCTTGGCGCCACTTCATCCATCCGGCTTTGATTCGATGGTTCACATCTTCATCAATACCCCCATCCTCCTGCAACATTGACCCCAAATAGCGAAAGGTGTCCTTCCGAGGTACCACCTGGCCATCAAGGCTAACCTCCTCCTCCTCACAGCTAGTAGTACTGAAACCGCACATCATGTACTCGGTTTTAGTTCTACTAAGCCTAAACCCTTTCGATTCCAAGGTTTGTCTCCATAACTCTAACTTCCTATTTACCCCCATTCGACTATCATCAACTAGCACCACATCATCCGCAAAGAGCATACACCATGGGATATCTCCTTGTATACCCCTTGTGACCTCATCCATCACCAATGCAAAAAGATAAGGGCTCAAAGCTGACCCCTGATGCAGTCCTATCTTAATCGGGAAGTCATCGGTGTCGACATCACTTGTTCGAACACTTGTCACAACATTATTGTGCATGTCCTTGATGAGGGTAATGTACTTTGCTGGGACTTTGTATTTCTCCAAGGCCCACCACATGACATTCCGCGGTATCTTATCATAGGCCTTCTCCAAGTCAATGAACACCATATGCAAGTCCTTCTTATGCTCCCTATATCTCTCCATAAGTTGTCGTACCAAGAAAATGGCTTCCATGGTCGACCTCCCAGGCATGAAACCAAACTGATTTTTGGTCACGCTTGTCATTCTTCTTAAGCGGTGCTCAATGACTCTCTCCCATAGCTTCATCGTATGGCTCATCAGCTTAATTCCACGGTAATTAGTACAACTCTGAACATCCCCCTTGTTCTTGAAGATTGGTACTAATATACTCCATCTCCATTCTTCTGGCATCTTGTTTGCCCGAAAAATGAGGTTGAAAAGCTTGGTTAGCCATACTATCGCTACGTCCCCGAGACCTTTCCACACCTCAGTGGGGATACAATTAGGGCCCATCGCCTTGCCTCCTTTCATCCTTTTTAAAGCCTCCTTCACCTCAGACTCCTGGATGCGCCGCACAAAACGCATGCTGGTCTCATCAAAGGAGTCATTCAGTTCAATG
This sequence comes from Triticum aestivum, assembly GCF_018294505.1. Classification (NCBI taxonomy): domain Eukaryota; kingdom Viridiplantae; phylum Streptophyta; class Magnoliopsida; order Poales; family Poaceae; genus Triticum; species Triticum aestivum. The sequence goes on along the minus strand of NC_057797.1, from coordinate 757,385,874 downwards.
GTAGAACTCTCATTCTCCCCATTGAACAGCTTGTCGAAGTACTCCCGCCATCTATGCTTAATCTCTTCGTCCTTCACCAAGAGTTGGCCTGCTCCGTCCTTGATGCATTTGACTTGGCCAATATCCCTCGTCTTCCTCTCCCGGATCTTAGCCATCTTATAGATGTCCCTTTCACCTTCCTTCGTGCCTAACCGTTGGTAGAGGTCCTCATATGCCCGACCCCTTGCTTCACCAACAGCTCGCTTTGCGGCCTTCTTCGCCATCTTGTACTTCTCTATGTTGTCTGCACTCCTATCCAGGTATAGGCGTCTGAAGCAATCTTTCTTCTCTTTAAGCGCCTTCTGGACATCATCATTCCACCACCAGGTATCGTTATCTTCGCTTCTACTTCCCCTGGACACTCCAAACTCCTCCGAGGCCACCTTACGAATGCAAGTCGCCATCTTCATCCACACATTGTCCGCATCCCCTCCTTCCTCCCAAGGGCCCTCCTTAAATACCCTCTCCTTGAACACCTGAGCTACCTCCCCCTTGAGCTTCCACCACTTCGTTCTAGCGACCTTGGCACGCTTATCCCGCTGGACACGAATCCGAAAGCGGAAGTCAGAAACCACCAGCTTATGCTGGGGTACAACACTCTCCCCAGGTATCACCTTACAGTCTAGGCACGCACGCCTATCTTCTCTTCTCGAGAGGATGAAATCAATCTGGCTAGAGTGTTGGCCACTACTAAAAGTCACCAGATGTGATTCTCTCTTTCTAAAGAGGGTGTTAGCTACAATCATGTTGTAGGCTAGAGCAAAGCTTAAGACATCTTCTCCTTCTTGATTCCTGATGCCATAGCCAAAGCCCCCATGCGCCCCTTCAAAACATGTGTTAGATGTACCCACGTGGTCATTGAGGTCTCCTCCTATGAAGAGCTTCTCACCAATCGGTACACTCCTAACCATGTCTTCCAAGCCTTCCCAGAACTCCCTCTTGGTGTTCTCATTGTGGCCTACTTGCGGGGCATATGCGCTGATAACATTGAGAACCAAGTCCTCAGCTACCAGCTTGACCAGGATAATCCGGTCCCCACGTCTCCTGACGTCTACCACTCCATACTTGAGGCTCTTGTTGATCAAGATGCCTACGCCATTTCTGTTTGCAGCCGTCCCCGTGTACCACAGCTTGAAGCCGGTATCCTCCACCTCCTTCGCCTTCTGTCCTCTCCATTTGGTTTCTTGGACGCAAAGGATATCAACACCTCTCCTCACTGCTGCATCAACTAGCTCCCGAAGCTTCCCTGTCAGAGACCCTACGTTCCAGCTACCTAAGCGAATCCTCCTAGGCTCGGCTAGCTTCCTTACCCTTCGCACTCGTTGAGTCAAATGCGAAGACCCTTGCTCATTTTCCACTACATCCGGGCGCCGATGTAGCGCGCCACTAAGGATGCGACGACCCGATCCTCGCTCACTTGCCACCGTATCCGGATCAAGATACGGCGCGCCACTTGGGGGGTGACGGCCCGGCCCTTGCCCATTTTCCACCACACCCGGGTTCCGATGTGGCGCGTCGCTGAGAGGGTTACGCCCCAACGAAAATCTTTTGGGTTTCATCTCCATAAGAGTGGCTGAGTTTTTACGTTGGCTCGCCAAGCCTATCACAACATAGGCGGAGTTATCGGGCTATAAATGAATATCCAAAAAAATATGAGGCTGTAATTGGAGATGAATATACTCCAATTATCATAGATGTGAGTATGTGACTGAGAGTATGAGATAGATGATGCACTGACGTATGTACCGGCCCGCCAGCACCTCCGCGGAGAGTTAATGGAAGACATTAGACATGAATTGAAAGAACAGAACAGGTACAAAGTATGCAGAAATATGAGTTAAAACTAACACAAAAACTGTCTGTTATAAACAAACAACATATAGCATAAGAATGGATGTGACTGCAATACCTGACATTCAAGTGCGTGTGAACTACAAATTTACTAATACAAACTGAGGAACATAATTGGGAGCTAGGTCCACGAGATTGACATTCACAAAATGAAGCGACAATTGAACCTTAACAGACAAGACGACTTATACACGTGTTAATGCGTTAAAAGGTAAAATAACACCTAAACTCTGTCACTGGCAGAAGATTTACATGGAGTTATCATGGCTAAGCTAATGGCGCAACCACTTTAGTATAATCCAACTATGCTGCTGTGTTAGTGCACATGAAGGTAAAGGAACACCGAAACCAACAACTCTATTAGTTTCATTGTTAGAAGTCAATTGCACATCAAGGTAAAGCAACATCAGAAGCAGCAACTCGATTAGCTTCATCAGTAGAATTAACTTCAAGGAGTTAGCATGGCTAAGCTATTGGAGAAACATGCTTTCAAGGATAGCTTAATCTATGTTCGAACTCTTGTTGTACGTGTTTTGCAGTCTGCCAGTGCCCCGCAAGGAAACATATTCATAACATGGAGAGACCCCATAATATTGAACTATATGCACAAACAATTACATTAGACTTGACTGGACCTATATAGATTCGTACTATCAAATCCTGGCAGATAAGCTAGTAATTTAATAGGGTGAAACACTTGGAGATGCATTAACCACACAACAGAAAAATAAGAGCAAGCGTGGATGCTCAATCTAAGTGACTCGGGTTTTACAAGCATCCACGTGACTCTGATTCATCTGCTATCTGAAACACGATCAGAGTGGCAACATCATAGTGCCATAGCTATCACGGGACATCAGAACAAAATCAAATCCATAGAGTGGTCAGCTATATGATGTTTCAGCTAAAAAATCAGCTACCCCAAGAACACTAATCCCGGCAACCCAAGGCTGCTCATGTGATCTATGAGCAAGCGTGGCACAAGAAAGCAGGGATCTACCCGCCTCGAACCACCTAAACCGCACGGATCACCACCTCCCCACAGATCTGCGGAATACGCGAGAAAATCGAGATGCGGGGCGAGGGAGGGAGAGGGAGGGGGTGGATTGACCCCATTGGGGTCGATCCAAACCTTGCCCTTGCCGCACTTGAGGACGCTCGAGGCCTGGCGGCTGGCGCTTCTGCAGCTTTAGCGACACCATCTTCGCTGCTGCTCTTCTCCTCCCTTACCTGTCATCTGGTTGTGGCGCAAGGGTTTGGGAAATGCGTGCTGGCGGCGCCTTATAGTTCTGGGGCGATTAGGGTTTCCCTGGCTCAAGATTTGGGCTGCGGCATCTGCTCGACATGGCAGCGGGCGCAAGGGAGGTCGGGGACGGGCTGGCGCGGAGGCTGGGAGACGTAGGGCAGCGAGGTGACGGCTGGCGGCGGAGCTCGCCGGGCGGGCGCATGCGGCAGCTGCTGTGAACGAGCCCGTCGCAGCTAAGGCACGCGCGAGACGTACGCGGCAGGGGCGCAGGCAACGGCGGTGGTGGAGATGTATTGAGGAGGAGCGAGCACGGCGGGGCCGGCGGCGACCCTGCCGGTGGCGGCTCGCCGGCAGGCAACCGGGCGTGGGAGGATTGGATTGAGAGAGGAGTTGGATTGGCCTGGTTTTTTTCGCAGGAGGGTAGCGAGTTAACGGAGGTGGGAGGATGCTTCTACTATGTGATCTGGGTTTTTTCGCAGAAGGGTAGCGAGTTAACGGAGGTGGGAGGATGACGAAAATAAAACGGAGGTGGGAGGATGACGAAAAAAAACCAGCGAAAATAAACCACGCAGACTATTCACAAGTCGTCCATTAGAAGTAGAGATGTTCGAACTTTTCCAAGCTCATTCGCCACTTGTTTCATAGCGGGCCGCTCCGCCGGCAGCTCACTCGCACACGATATGCCGATCCTCGCCACTGACACCAGGCACCGCTCAACCTGCGGCGGGTGTCCACCTACATCGCCGAGCAGCCGCGGATCGATGACGGACAAGATGCCGCCTCCGGAGCAGGCCTCCTCGACGAACCTCGTGAGGGTCAGCCCTTCCAAGAACATAGTGTCGGTAGGCCTCTTTCAGAGCAAGCGATTTACCTTTATTCCTCGCCGGCCCAATTCCCCAATGCCCCCATTCCCGGTGAGGTGGACGGCCGTCGCGTTGGTGAAGACTCCCTTGACCGGCACCTCACCGGCGAGAAGGTTCAAGGACAGGTTCAGGAGACGCAGGTACCGTAGGTCTTGCAGAAAGCGTGGGAACTCGCCGGACAGGTTGTTGCGGGACATGTCCAGCTCCTCCAGGCCCTTGAGGCTCCCGAATGACGACGGCAAGATGCCACCGCGGAGCAGGTTGCCTTGGAGATATAACCTCTGAAGCATCTGACTCTGGCCTATCGTCGCGGGGATCGCACCAGTCAATCTGTTATTGGAGAGATCCAAGGTTTGGAGACTCTGAAGGCGGCCAACCTCCGGTGGCACCTCGCCGGAAATGAAGTTGTTGGACATGTTTAGGATGTAGGACATTGCCGGTATGGTGAAAACCTGAGCTGGAATGGTCCCAGTGAGCCGATTCCCGCCGACACTCAGGTAGGCGAGGCTGCGGCAACCCGCTAAGCTCGGCGGCACCTCGCCAACGAGCTCGTTTTCGCTCAGCTCCAGCTGCGTCAGCTTGGTGAGGTTGCCGAGCGACGACGGAATCGTGCCGGTCAGCCGGTTCCCGAAGACGAGCATCTCAAACATGCCAGTTAGAAGGCCCGTCGACTCCGGGATGACCCCGGACAAGTTGTTGGCCTGGAATCGGAGCGTTGTCAGACCCCTCAGCTTGCCGATACCGGAGGGGATGGTCCCAGATATCCGGTTGTACGACAAGTCCAGCCACGCGAGCTCCGTCGACAGGTTGGCAACCGACGCCGGCAGCTGGCCGGAGAGATCGCTGTGGAACATGTGGAGCACACGCAGCTTGCTGCAATTCGTCAGGGCATCCACGAACTGCCACTCGCCAGGTGTGCTGGCGTGCAGCATGTTGAAGCTCAGGTGGGATGGAGGAGCTCCCTGAGTTCGCCAAGGTCCGCGGGCACCACGCCGACGAGGTTGTTCTCGCCCAGGTTGATGGTCTGCATCTTCGACGCGTTCGCCAGGCTCGCTGGTATCCGTCCGACGAGCTCGTTGCCGAACATGCTGAGGAAGTAGAGCTCCGGGACCGAGTCTCCGATGTCGTGGCGGAGCCTCCCCGATATTGAGTTGTAAGACAGCTCGATCATCCTGATGGAGGTGACGTTGTAGATAGACGCCGGGAGCTCGCCGACAAGAGGACTGGCCTATGTCCTCCGGCAGGCTACCGTCAAGGTAGTTGTACTTGAAGGTGAATCCGAGGAGGGCCGTCATGTTGGCGAACAGCGGTGGTATGCTGCCGGTGAGGTTGTTGTTCCCAAGGCGGATCCGCTGCAACCACGGCAGCCCGGCGAGGGAGGTCGGTATGCTCCCAGTGAGTTGGTTCCTGGAGAGGTCCAGATTTACCAGCGCACCGCCGAGACGGCCGAGCCCGGGCGGGATACGGCCGACGAGCAGATTGCGCGACAGGTTGAGGTGCGTCAGGTTTGTGAGCAGGGCCGCCTCTGCCAGGATGGCCCCACGGAGCTGGTTGCCGGAGAGGTTCAGCCTGCGGAGGCGCCGCAAACCGCCGACGGACGTAGGTATCTCCCCCGTTAGCCCGTTGTCCGGCAGCTGAAGAGACGAGAGGAAGGTGAGGTTCCCGAGTGCCGGAGGGATAGCGCCGGTGAGACGCGCCGACGCGAGCACCAGCGCGGTCACTCTGCCATTGCCAGCGTGACACGAGACGCCACGCCACCGGCAGAAGGGCAAGGAGTCGTTCCAGGAGCTCAGCGGGCCGGCGCGGCCGCCTCCAGAGACGGCGTGCTTGAACGCCAGCAGAGCGGCGCGGTCCGTCTCGTTGTTGCTGCCGGCGGCGGCGGCGGCCGAGCAAGCCACGGCCTGCTGCAGCAGGAGGAACAGAGCGAGTACCAGGTGGCACCGCCGGGCTAGGACAAGTTGCATGGCGGGCGCGCGACTTGTGTAGCGCAAATGCAACGAAGTAGTGTAGTTTGGGAAGCTAGACACCACACTGGGGCCGCCATTTTTGAAGGAAGCGCATGCAGCAAGTTTCTCGCGGAATTTTGTGTGGAGAAGAATGCATTCACACCTCGCCATTGACGTGTTGTAGCCGGTGCCGTAGCCGTAGGTGGTGTTGAATTCGTCTCCTGCTTGGAGGGTAGATTATCGCGCGTCGGCCCACTTAATTTGACGCGTGAGCACTTGCGCCATCGGATGCCTAACCACTAAAAGCATCTCCAACGGGCGCCCAACGCGCCGCGCGGTAAAAACGGATTTGGCGCGCGCCCATCGCCTGGTTTGGCGCGGCGCGCAGCGTTTGCTCCAGCAGCCGCGCTGAAAAGCCGCACGCACGCGCAGCTCCAGCAGGCGCCGTAAAATGCAGCGCGCGCTCATTGTAGAATATTTTTTAAATTAAAATTACATAGATAAAAAAAGATACAAAGATATTTTACATCGGTGCAACGGTATAGATAGATAGATAGTTCGACATACATAGATAGATAGATACTATTACGGCATAGATAGATAGATAGAAACTACTACGGCATACATAGATAGAAAACAACTCCAAATCGCTATCATCACCATTATTCTCCTCGGCGGTGTCGTCTGAGGTATCCAGCCAGATGTCCAACCACCGATCATCGTTCACCGTGAAAAACGACTGGCCACCTGCTGCAACGAGATCGAACTGCGCGTTCGCCAACGCCTTGCGCCGACGTCTGTCCAACCGCGCCTCGCGGCGCCTTAGCGTGTCCTCCTCGCGACGCCTTGCCCAGTAGGCCTGCTCGTAGGCGACGTCCTCCGGGTGGCGGGCGCGCCACTCCGCCATGACCCGCTCGTCCTCCTGAGCGACGAGGAGGCGGCGCTGCCGCTCGGCGTGCTCCGCATGGTCTTGTACCGTGTTCAGACGCGGCGGCAGGGCACGGTCGAGCGCTTGCTGGAGCGTGTACACGTCCTGGAAGTTCATCTGGCCGCGCCGCCGGCCTAGGCGCCATGCCGCCGCGTCGTATGCGCGGCCTGCCTCGCGCGCCGTCCCATACGTGCCGAGGCCGAGCCGGAGATCGCCGGAGCGTATCTCCGCATAGTAGCCGCCGTTGGGGCGCAGGCGGACGCCGCGGTAGCCGGACTCTCCTCGGCGGCGCGGCGGCATGGCGTGGCGCTGGGGCGGCGGAGGCGCGTCGGTGGCGGGGCGCTGGAGCGGCGCGTGGCACAGAGAAAGCGAGAGAAGAGGAGAAGAGGAGGCGTGGAGAGGAGCGTGGCGTGCGCTGGATTTTATAGACGCGCCGGAAGCGGCGCGCAAAATATGACGCGCGAGCTGGCGCCTTTTCACGCGCGCACGCAAGCGGTTCCCGCGCGCGTGGTTTTCCCGCTGCCGTTGAAGCGCGGCAAAACGCTCGGCGCGTGCTAAAGGGTCTGTTTACCACGTGCGCGCCCCGTTTCGCGCGTCCGTTGGAGATGCTCTCATGCTTGAAGGGTAGATTATCGCGCGTCGGCCCACTTAATTTGACGCGTGAGCACTTGCGCCATCGGATGCCTAACCACTAAAGTCATAGCTCTGATGGTGACCGCCGATCGCCCTCGATGCACCCGGCTGGCCAGGGTTTACAATTTTATTTTTATTTTTTGAGGGAAACCTGTGTTTGCTCACCTCGGAAACAATAATACTACACCCGCGGACGATTACAGACGTTTACAGAATTTGCGCCCCACCCCCTAATCCCAATCCTAACACTCCACATATACAAGTCCGTTGATTCTGCAAAACGGCTCCCCGTGAGTCTGCTATAGACGAGTAGTTTGTACTCCCTCCGTCCGAAATTACTTGTCGTAGAAATGGTTAGAAATTAGATGTATCTAGCACTAAATTATATCTAGATACATTCATTTCTCCGACAAGTATTTCCGGACGAAGGGAGTATGTGATTTTAGATGATGTGAGCCTCAGTGATGGGTTGAGTAGTGTGTATTTATGTGTCTTACTTTTTTGTTTTATTCTTCAGCCAAGCGTAGATAAACTTCTTCCCTTGAACAAAGCTGCAGCAAAAGAACAAATCCTAAAAGAACCAGTGGCCAACGAAAAGCTGGCCTAGGACAAATCCTATTCCAAGTGTAACGCGCCGAATAGCTACGTAAACACACCACCGTGTCGTTTTCAAAATTAATTCACGTTTTTTAAACTTGGGACGATTTTAAAATGTAAGAACAATTTAAAAAATTCAAACATCGATTCTTCAGTTTGTGGGCAATTATTTAACTCTGAGACATTTTTAGAATTCGTAAAAAAAAATTGCATGTTTTCCTCAAAAAATACACACCCGGGTCACCAAACATGCAACGAAAGGATAAACGTAAACATAGTCAACTTTCTCTCTTTAAGAAAGGAAATCGTATAAACACGGCCAGCTAAAACCCCACAACCGTGCCCACATGTCATTTAGTACACCACTCAACTCAGCCTTTTTTTTAGAGCCACCGCTTAAGTCAGCTGCCCCAAACTCCCGAAAATCAACTTTTTTTTTAGGAAATCCCAAAAATCAACTTTTTTTAGACACTCCCAAAAATCAACTGCACATTGCGTCAAGAAAATACTGCACACCCGCCCTATCCCACTGTGCAGAGCTACATCACGGCCCATTCAGCAGGCTGACTTTCCAGTAAAAAAGAGTTAGGAGTGGGCTGACCAAACTAACACAATCGCTGGCAAATCCAGGCACCAACGCTGATGCCTCCCCTCAAAAAACAAAACAACGTTGAGGCCCACGTGTCAACGACTGCAAACCACCTGATAGCCCGAGTGTTGGCCAATCTAGTCGTGTATAAATTTGAAGGAGATTGCACTTGAATATCATACCTTTTCTTGTATTGCATGTCGCATTCATGCAAACAATAAAAATGTGGGTCATATTTGCAGCTCTACCATAACCACTAGAAGTCCACACCACATGCAAATTTGCCCGCTTTAGTTTCACCCTTCTACCATTGCCTCCCGGCTGGCTGGCAGCAACTTTGGTCGACTGTGCGAGACTCGTTCGATCGTGGGCGATCAAGTGCTCCCACACTTCGCCCATGATCCACGAAACCGCTTTGTGCACGTGCTAGGCTGGTGGGTCCCAGCCATCGCTTTCCTATCTCCCTTATCTCTTTTCTCAGCCGCCCTAGCCTTATCCTTTCATCATCTTTCCTTTTCTTCTCATCTCACCATGAACGGCCTCTTAGGTTGCACCTTTTCCTCCCCATCTGCCCTCTATCCCTCCTCACCTGATCTAAAACCACAGACGCGATAAGCTGCAAAGGGTGAACTGGAGCTGACCGCGGGATGCTCCAGAGCTGATCACGGTTTTGCTGGACCACGCTCGGCGAGCTCCTATGGTTACCGCGATGTGGTTTGTGGCGATGGCTCCGTTAAGGAGCTACAACCAGCAATATTGGTGCTACACTACAAGAAATATGTCAATTTATGACCTTCTGTCAGTGACCCTGTAAGAAATGGTTGTAAATCTACTACCATTTTGAGACCAATTGGTCGTAAGCTGTTCGAGGGGCTCCAAACCCTAAACCATAACGACCATTTTGGTCAGAAAGGTCGTAATTTTCTTACACGAAATGGTCGCAAAGCAGACAACACTGGTGCGCTGCCTTATTTCTAGCTGATCACTACCAATATAGATGGTCATAGCCTTGTAAATTCCGGTGCTTTGCTATGACTAGGCGCCACCTCATCAGTTTTGTGTATGTGTCACGTTGATGTGTCAATTTTTGCCTATGTGTCATGTCCATATGTCAACTTTTGCCCTAGGTTGTGAAGCAACCTACATTTCTGTTATCCCCAAAATTCTCATAAATTCTTTGGATCATATGTTCCTCAAATATGTCAAAAACCTTCCTTGCCTAGTTCAAAAATAATCCAGGAATATTCATTTTCCTATCCAAATCATTGCCTCATGACAAAATCCAGCTCCATTTGCCAAGTAAATCTTCCTTAGCAAATTTCCAAAGTTTCTATTCAGCTAGAAGCTTTGTGAAGGAAGTACTAGCTCGGTATATTCTAATGATTTGAATTTTTGCCACATCTTCTATATGCCCAAATCATAGCTCTCCACAAAATTTGAGCCCCATCTAACAATCTATGTGATCTCACCATCCAATCTTTGTTTCTGGTAATATTTTCAGTTTGTGGAGCAACTATATTTTATATTGATTTATAATTGCAGAAAATTTACCAGGACATGATCCTGCCCATAGAAACTCCCTCCACCAAATTTTAGCTCAATTAATTTAGCAAATTTCCCTCAATATTGTTTCCAATTTTCTGTTCAGTGGAGAGCATTGTGAAGGAATTACCAATTTTATTTACCCAAATGGTATGAAATTTTTACCGTGCCTTTATATGCCCAAACTATTATCCTCCTCCAAAGTTGCAGCAGAATCCAATCATCTATGTGAGCCCAGCTTCAATTTCAAATTTTTGGCCAGATTGGCACATTGCAAAGCAAGTGCTATCTAGACCCCTCCTATTGCCCTCAAACTTTTTGGGCACTCTTCCATATCCAAATCATTGCCACATGCCAATATTCAGCTCCCTTTTCCTAGTAAATCTTCCTTAGCAAATTCCAAATTTTCTATCCAAAGAGAATCTTTGTGAAGGAAATAGTAGCTAGGCTCAACCCTCCCCCTGCCGACCCCTTGACTGGGAAGAATAGTAAATAAAAAAATGTAATTATTTTTTGAACATTTTATTTTTTTTTTGGAATTTACTGTTCATCCGGTGAAAAAAACAACATTATTTTTTATTTTTTGAAAAAAATCAATTTTTTTTCTCACTCATCTGCACCCGGTGAACAATACATTCACAAAAAAAATCTGAATTTATATTTTGCATGGAACATATGTCAATGTGTGAGGTCCTTGCCAATTTTCATTGCGTTCGACATCTGAGTAGTTCTCAGCAAAAATTACAAAACCGGCCCGAACGATGCATAAAGAGTTAACTGTCTCACAGACTCCACTTTTGTATTTTTTGTTGAGAGCTACTTAGATGTCCAAATGAGCTGAAAATTGGCACAGACATCATGCACTCTAACATCATTCATGCAAAAAAATTATTTTTTGTATTTGCTTGAATTTACTGTTTACCCGATGGCAAATTTGAAATTATTTTTTGATTATTTTTCCAAAAAAAATTTGAATTTACTCGCTTGGTTAAAAAACCAAATTAATTTTTTGAATTTTTCCCACTTCTTTTAGTTTACTGTTCACCTAGTCAACGGCTGAGAACCGGTCAACGGGCAGGGGAGGGTTGAATTCTGGCAGGTTTTGAGAGTTAGGGGTGCAGATTAGACAATATTGGAGTTGGGGGTCTATATTAGATTAGGGCTAGAGTTGGGCGGGGGTGGGGTGGGGGGCGTGCAGTAGGCACTTCTCTCTTTTAGCACCTTGTTGTCTTTGACACCCCTATTTGTTGAAAAGATTACAATGATCCACATGCATTTCTGTGTAAACATACATCAAGAAATATGGTTAATTGAAAATAGGATCCTTCAAGGACAATTAAGTGATGGTTTCCATGTCTTAGTTAAAAACACATTTCACAAATTTATTGAGGGAGAGATACAACGTTAGATAAGCCTAAAATCTTAGCATGTGGTACACTATACACTTGGGGGCGTAGAGAGAGAGAGAGAGAGAGAGAGAGAGAGAGAGAGAGATTTATAATCTTCTTGTTCAGGCATTCTAATGGGAACATGGGCACTCCATTAGTGGTACTGCCGACATACCAAAGACATAATGGATGGAACTTGGAACCTGATTAGGCCTATGCAACTTCTTGTATTTCCTCATGCATTTCTCTCTACGCCCCAACTAACATCATGGACGTATACCATTCCTTATCTCTTGAGGGTCATTTGATTCACAACTCTTAAATGACAACTAAAAGAACATTGCATGAATGAAATGCAAGCTCACACTTCTAGCATGACATTGCTATACTATATATGTATGGTTTCGTGAACTTGCTTCGAAGCATTACTACATGTAAACCGGGAGTGATAAACCTCCCGCATATGCATGTGCCAAAGCTATAGGCTTGCATTTATTTTCTTCCCCCGCAAGACATATCCATGAGCTTTGAGATATTGGAGGAAAACAAAAAACCCGGGCTGCATATAATTATTATTTCCAATATGTGATTCCTTTCCATAACTTCTGGTATGCACTTTGTCTGTGGTTTCTTTCCAATCTGCAGTTGGTTTATTGTGCGCCACCTCTCAGCGTGAATTCTTCCAATAGGAACAGTGAATATAGTTACCACCATAGCTGGGAGTCCGGGACAATCTCGTTTCCTTCGGTTCAGTAGATCAGAATATGTGGTGTTCCATGAGATGGAAGTACTAGTTGACAAGGCCCTTAAATTATAGGGAGTTAAAAAAATGTACATTGTGCCGGCCTTTGACGTCGTACACAAATTTGGACACATTTTATTCTGAGTGATGCATATATGGTAGGGGTAGCATGATAGAAGTATACTTGACTAAGCCAAATTTCACCACCATCGTTGTCACGACGAATAAAAAGGCAAAACGCAATAATCCGGCCCTTCGCCGTCACTCCCGCCGGCAGGGGGTGGTTCCAGAGCCCCACGGCAACAGGGATAGGGTGAGGTTATATTTGGGTCGCGCAGGACAGCCCGCCCACTCTCCGCACATGAAGAGCCCACGCCTCCGGCCTCCCACGCCCACACTATTTTCCATCGCCGCACCCTTCACCGGCAGAAACCACCTCCTGCACCGCCGGCCGCGCCGCCGATCGGTTCTTTGGTGATTCCGCGCTGTCCGGGTGATGCCTCCCCATGTCGCTGCTGCAGCAACAAGGGCTGGTGTTGTGGCTGCACGGATCCGACGAGGCGGGCAAGCAGAGCCACGCCCTACTTCTAGGACGCCCCCCGCTCTCCGCCTGTCCTTCCCCACCACAGCCATCGCCTGTTATGTACTTCCTCAGTTCCATATTACTCGTCGCTGATTTAGTACAACTTTGTATTAAATCAGCGACAAGTAATATGGAACGGAGGGAGTACATGCAGCCGGTGCCCAAATCACGAAGCCCTGCTGGAGTACCGCGCTCCTCCACCACCACCACGCCATCGTGCTGCTGCTGGATGGAGTCTTCCCCAACCTCTCCTTCTCCCCTTGCTGGATCAAGGCGTAGGAGACGTCACCGGGCTGTACGTGTGTTGAACGCGGAGGTGTCGTCCGTTCGGCACTAGGATCATCGGTGATTTGGATCACGACGAGTACGACTCCATCAACCCCGTTCACTTGAACGCTTCCGCTTAGCGATCTACAAGGGTATGTAGATGCACTCTCCTTCCCCTCGTTGCTAGATTACTCCATAGATTGATCTTGGTGATGCGTAGAAAATTTTAAATTTCTGCTACGTTCCCCAACAAGCATTACGTCTAGAGACGATGGGTGGTGAGGGAGAGACGGCGCCCTTCTTTGTGCTAAAATGGAAGGCGTAAATGACACCTTTCTGCATGTTGGCATGGTGGTGAAACCATGACCAGTTCGTCGTGGTGGCCCTCTTGTCGGTTCCAAGGATGAAAGGTGTGTCGCAGCTCACGGTTCCATTTCCGAGCTTGAGTGGCAGTGTGTCATCCTCTTTGTTAATGTATTTCTGTAGCTTGTCCTTGGTGTACTCCACCTGAAAGTAATGTGAAGGCAAACAAAAGCAATTAGTTCTTGGCAAGAGTTATTCTCCAATATTTTACTTGTATTGACAAGAAGATATAAGAACTATGAAATAATTAGTGAGCTAGAACAAATGCAATAATAAAATGTTATGGAAAAGAGAGTTGAATGAATGCCAATGAGTGTACTAGAGTGGGAGAGAATGTCGGCGAAAGAAAATCCGCATTACAGAATGCAATAATATATTCTGGCTATGCTCTATCTTCACCACACAAAGTATTTAAATCATGCACAACCCCGATGATAAGCCAAGCAATTGTTTCATACTTTTGGTGTTCTCAAACTTTTTCGATCTTCACGCAATACATGGGCGTGAGCCATGGACATAGCACTATATGTGGAATAGAATGGTGGTTATGGAGAAGACAAAAGGAGAAGATAGTCTCACATCAACTAGGCGTATCAACGGGCTATGGAGATTACCCATTAATAGATATCAATGTGAGTGAATAGGGATTGTCATGCAACGGATGCACTAGAGCTATAAGTATATGAAAGCTCAACAAAAAGGAACTAAGTGGGTGTGCATCCAACTCGCTTGCTCACGAAGACCTATGTCATTTTGAGGAAGCCCATCATTGAAATATACAAGCCAAGTTCTATAATGAAAAATTCCCACTAGTATATGAAAGTGATATCATAGGAGACTCTCTATCATGAAGATCATGGTGCTACTTTGAAGCACAAGTGTGGTAAAAGGATAGTAGCATTGTCACTTCTCTCTTTTTCTCTCATCATTTTTTTATTTGGGCCTTTTCTCTCTCTCTTTTTTATGGCCTCCTTTTTTTAGTCCGGAGTCTCATCCCGACTTGTGCGGGAATCATAGTCTCCATCATCCTTTTCTCACTTGGAACAATGCTCTAATAATGATGATCATCACACTTTTATTTAGTTACAACTCAACAATTACAACTCAATACTTAGAGCAAAATATGACTCTATGTGAATGCCTCCGGCGGTGTACCGAGATATGTAATGAATCAAGAGTGACATGTATGAAAGAATTATGAATGGTGGCTTTGCCACCAATACAATGTCAACTACATGATCATGCAAAGCAATATGACAATGATGGAGCGTGTCATAATAAACGGAACGGTGGTAAGTTGCATGGCAATATATCTCGGAATGGCTATGGAAATGCCATGATAGGTAGGTATGGTGGCTGTTTTGAGAAAGATATATGGTGGGTGTATGATACCGGCGAAAAGTGCGCGGTATTAGAGAGGCTAGCAATGGTGGAAGGAAGAAAGTGTGTATAATCCATGGAGTCAACATTAGACATAAAGAACTCATATACTTATTGCAAAAATCTACAAGTTATCAAAGCAAAGTATTACGCGCATGCTCCTAGGGGGGATAGATTGGTAGAAAAAGACCATCGCTCGTCCTCGACCGCCACTCATAAGGGGGATAAATTATTCCAAGTCATACTATATTTACATTGGTTTTTATTTCGTACGGCATCAGACAAAATAAATAGTAATTCAAAGTGAGGGTGGGCAGGAGGAGAGAAAAACGAGTTAGGAAGTGAGATGAGCCGGTGGGAGGAGACGCCTGTGGAAAGGGGATTAACTGGAGTGGAGGTGACGAACCGAACTCTCCATTGATAGTAGAGATTAGGCGGCCTAGGACTTCGTGTGTTTCATCATGCATTTCACACTACACCACAACTAACACCAAGCACTCATATCATTTTACATCATTTAAGTGTACCTTGTGTTCACAATTCTTCCGTGACAACAAAAATAATATACATGAAGTCAAGATGTTTCGGCATGAGCTATTTTCGAAAACAAATGAGCACCTTCTAGAATGACACCCCTCTGCTATATATACGCTTTCATAACTTGTTTGAAAAGAGAACAACATGTGTAGGTTTAGCGTGATAATCCTCGCAAATGATTCATGCTATAAGCTTACATTTCTTCACATCCCCGTCTAATATATCTTCTAGCTATGAGATATGTGAGGAAAACAAAAAAAAACTGGAAGGCATCTCAATATTTTTGCTTATCTGCACTTGTGGCGGAAACTTTTAATTATGCTCTTTACTTATGATACCTTTTCAAGCGGCTTTGGTAGTGTCTTCTAGCGAGTTGATAATATGGTTTCATGAATGGAAATACCATGCACCACATGATAGAAACATGAAACATATCATAGCAATCAACATCTCGTGTGAGTCCTACCAACAGGAAGGGTGTTCAGAGTCATCGTGATCACGTGAGCAAGTCCATTCCTCTAAATTTAACATTACAATATGTGATTTTGTATGTGACGAGACTTCCTTTTGACAAGGGCACTCAAATTATAGGGGCTTGCATGTTTCTCCAGTAGAGGTATAGGTTTCGTTGCTAACCTTGTAATAAGTAGAATGATCGTATGAATGCAAACTTCATACTCGAGTATTTGTTTCTGCAGAAAAAAAAACTCAAGTATTTGTTACCAGCATCCGTGGTTCCAGAAACAAACTGGGACACATTTTTGTGTTCTTTTCTCATTTATGAAGACGTGTTTTTGTGTGACTGGTGGAATTATGGTAGGGGCGTAGTACTTTCTTCGTCTGAAAATACTTGTCATCAATCAAAATGAATAAAAGGTGATGTATTTAAACATATATTATTTTCGGACGGAGGGAGTATTTTTTTTTTCTATTTTTGAGAACTGGTAGGGGCGTAGGGTAGTCCCACCCACCAGTGACGAATAAAGAAGCAACGTAATCCACCCGCGGCGGGCCGGCCGGCGCGCTTCGCCGTCGCTCCGTCCCGCCGGCGGGCGATGGTTCCAGAGCCAAAACGCAACGGCACGGGGTAGGGTGAGGGTATATTCGATCCAACCGCACGGCACGCCCACGCCCCGCACGCTGCCGCCATCGCCGTCACGCCTCCCACGCCCGCACTAATTTCTCCTGCCCGCACCCTTCATCGGCACAAACCGCCGCCCCTTTGCACTGCCAGCCGCGCCGCCGATCGATCGCTTCTTCTTAGTTGACTCCGCGCTGTCCTGATGGCCCCGCCTCCCCCTGCTCCTGCTGCGGCGGCGGCGGCGGCGAGGGCCGGCGGGCTGGTCCTGTGGCTGCACGGCTCCGCCGAGACGGGCGAGCAGAGCCGCGGCCAGATCGCGCCCTACTTCTCCGCCGCCCCCGCCCTCCGCCTCTCCTTCCCAACCGCCCCCATCGCCTGCGTTGGTACGCTCGCTCACCCAACACTTGCTGCTCCTGATTCGATGGATTTGATTCAGTTGCTCGATCGATTTGCGGTGTTGCTGCTGCAGGTGACTTGGTGCTCAATGCGTGGTTCGGCATCCCGGAGATCCCCATAACCGCTGTAATTCCCTGCTTGATAACCCAGAAGTATTTGCTTGCTGTTGAGTCATATAAGAATACTGCATCCACTTGCAGTCTCTCTTCAGTACTATATATATTTGTTGATCCACAACAGCCTAGGTTGCTGCTAAAACAATAAGTTAGCATCTTTTGCGCTCCCAGTCTGTCGCTATAGAACAACATGTCATCATTTTCTCATCGGTTTGAAGATTTAAAATGTAGTGTAAGTTCTTGAGCACTTTGCATTATAACGAACCTCTTGCACCAATTTAACCCTTTTAGAATCAACATGACCATTCAAGGACATCAGTGTACAAGTTACAAAAGCAGAGTGGAGCCTGGATATACTGAACAGAGTGGATTGTTGTTCTAATGTTCTACTACTTCTGTATCCTTGAATTAGACCACAAAATCGGATAAAGAACAGATAAAGGGTCCCAAGTCTCTAAGCATTTACAGTCTGATGATACCTCACTTGCTATTGTACCATTAATTATGATTTATTTTGCTCATTTTGTTCCCACTTTCCTTCTTAGACCACTGTTAGAGACGAGGAAGAGGTCCTAGAAGCTGTTGAGCGTGTACACGAAATGTTAGACAAAGAAGTGGCTGCCGGAACATGTCCTACGAACATTTTTGTTTGTGGGTTAAGCCAAGGAGGTGAAGCACTGAAACCTACATCTATTATATTGTTTCCAAGGCAGTTAAATACTGTAAAAAAATTGATTTCCATTCTGTCTCCACAGGCGCTCTAGCCATAGCAAGTGTTCTGCTCTACCCCAAGACTTTAGGTGGGTGTGCTGTTTTCAGTGGTTCAGTTCCTCTGAGCAAATCATTTGCTGGCAGGGTGACACCTGAAGCCAGAAAGGTAACAACAGCCCAGCAACCATTGTTAAGCTAAATATATTTCGTGGCTGAATCCTTTTGCAAATGTCTTGTATCTGAATTCTTGCAAACCTGCAGACTCCGGTTTTATGGTTCCATGGGATGGCAGACGGGGTGGTACTATTCGAAGCCGGGCATGCCGGGTGCGCATTTCTCCAAGAGCTTGGCATGACCTGCGAATTCAAGGTGCTAGAAAATCATACCTGAAGTCATAACCGTTGAATTGGAGCTTCAGTTTTAGCTTCTCTGACTATTTTTCTTCAATATTATCAGACTTATCCGACCCTTGGGCACTTGCTTGTGGATGAAGAGCTCCAGTATTTTCGACGATGGATATTCGATCGTCTAGGGATTTCTCAAGGAACTGAAGCTGCAAGACCGTCGTCATCATCGTTGTCGAACCACGAAGATCTACACTAGCTAGGGTGCTTCACAAACTTACTGGCACCATTTCTAGGTGGCACATTGCTACCACATACGTGACCTGAATCTCAGTTTATATTGCCACACGAATGCTTTGGAAGACATGATCCAATGGAAGTTGTTTTTTATGATATCCAAGGAAAGGATTATGATATACTATTACAGTTGACTTGCTCTTTTTCGTGTGCCTGATTGATGACTTGCTCTGTTATTCGTTGATGCTTCGGTTAACTGTCACGTGAATCTGACATGGCCGGTGGCTCATCGATGATGTTCTCTTATTCATGTTATCTTTGCAATCGTCAAAATCGGGTAAATTTTTGCTTCTGATTGGCAGTGATTTTTCTACCACTCTCAGCACAAGCGCACAGGCTGACGAGGTACTTCGGCCCGGCCCGGCCCATATGACCCATGAGTAGACGCGTCCGCTTCCTCTTCTCCGTCGCCGCAGCCATCGCCGCGGCCTCCCTCCTCGCCGCCTCGCTCCGCCGCCCCGCCTCCCCGGCCCCATGGCGGCCCGCAACCGGAGCTTCGTGCTGTGGCTGCACGGCCTCGGCGACTCCGGCCCCGCCAACGAGCCCATCCGCACCTTCTTCGCCGCGCCGGAGTTCCGCCACACCAAGTGGGCGTTCCCCTCCGCCCCCAACTCCCCCGTCTCCTGCAACAGTACGCCTCCCCTCCGTCCACCGTCACAGCCCCATCGAAGTTTTTGGGGGAAGGGTGCTTCGATTCATCAAATTAGCATCACCTGATTCTGAAGATCACTTGTTGTTTTTGCAGATGGCGCCGTGATGCCATCATGGTTCGATATCCACGAGCTTCCTTTGAGCCCTGTGAGTTAACTCATCAACCCACTCAGTCCCTCCCGCTTGTATTCGCGGAAGGGAGGCAACTGTACCAGTAGAAATTGATCTGGCTCAAATCTGTAAATATTAGGGTTCGCCGCAAGATGAGAGCGGTGTTCTTAAGGCTGTGGAGAATGTGCACGCCATGATCGACAGGGAGGTGGCCGGCGGCATCCATCCTGACAACATATTTGTGTGCGGGTTCAGTCAGGGAGGTAGGATTGTTGCATGGGTGTTGGATATATTCTGAAGATCACAAATTTTTGTGCCGTGAATTGATAAGTATTGGATTTTGTGTCAAACTGCAGGTGCTCTGACATTAGCAAGTGTTTTGCTTTATCCGAAGACGCTAGGTGGTGGTGCCGTGTTCAGTGGCTGGGTCCCTTTCGGTTCGTCGGTCATTGAGAGGATTTCACCCGAAGCAAGGAAGGTATGTCACACAGTCATCCCTTGATGCCTTCTCCTTAGTTTAGCGCACAATAACTAGATGTTGTGTAAGCTTCAATTTATTGGTTGGTATGAAACTGAACGCTGGTCAACAAGAGATGTGGTTGGTGATGTTTATGACTTTATGTGCAGCCTTGTCATTGCCTTTGAATAGAAATATTTCTTATCTCTTGATGCCTTCTCCTTAGTTTAGCACACAATAACAAGATGTGAGGAAGCTTAGATTTATTGGTTGGTATTAAATTGAACGCTAGTCAACAAAAGATGAGGTTGGTGATGTTTATGTACAGCCTTGTCACTACCTTTTGAATAGAAATATAGCCTTCTCCTTAGTTTCAGCACACAGTCACAAGATGTGAGAAAGCCAAAATTCATTGGTTGGTATAAACTTGAACGCTAGTCAACAAGAGATGTGGTTGGTGATGTTTATGTACAGCCTAGTCATTGCTTTTTGAATAGAAATATTTCTTATCACGTGCCCGAGCACTGCCGGAACTCTGCCTACACTAGTATGGCCATACCAAGGATCCCTCATCTACAGATTTCTTCAATTTTAATTGGATTGCTTCTACACCTGGAACAGAACGATGTAGTTTTTGCAATAATTCCTGATCAACATGAGCATACTCAACAATTGAGCTATGGAAGTATAGTTTTGGCACCTAATATATTAGATTGAACTAGTCTGTGAAAACAGCTGGAAGACCAAAATGTACTGACCTCAACATTGCCAAATGAAATTCACTACATTTGAACTTCAGTTATTTCATAGTTGGTACCTAAAACTTAATATCCAGTGCTGCCTCTTGGATAAGAAATATGGCAATACACCTACTGTGATCCAACCTTACATATAAAATTATTACATTTAGGAGGACGAAGCAACTTTGCCCACCTTAGGACTGTTACACCATATCAACTTTTGTATGTTAACCAGTCAACGACGCTATTGTCCACAAAAAAGATAAATGGCATTGAACTTTGAAGGATGCCATCAGCATTTTTACTCGTGATGTTCCTTTCGTATGTAAACCTTCATGAACCTGTGAGTGATATGATCTCTGACACTCTATCCTAACAGTCTTGACAGTAAAATCATATAGTGTTGACTCTTCTATACGAGAATGTATGGATAAAAACACGCAGATTGCAGGCATTTGTTAAACATACTTGATGCAATTAGCCTGATTGATCGAAGGAAGCACTTGCCAAAAAAATTAGTAAACTTTGAAGAATGCTAGATGAGCCCTTCAATACATGAATAGGAGTTTGACAGTAAATTTGAACTCTTTATAAGAGCATTAATTTTGTTTGGCTGAATTTTTTCCTGGAACTTTTCAGACACCTATTCTGTGGTCGCATGGAATAGCTGATCAAGTGGTATTATTTGAAGCCGGTCAGGCCGGCCCACCATTTTTGCAAAGTGCAGGCATCAGTTGTGAATTTAAGGTAATCTTCTACATCCTCTTTTCCCCCTTCTCCAGGCAAGCTTCGGTTCCATATTTCTTCATACAACTTTTCGGTTCCTATCTGAGCTCTCAACTGCTCATGCACATTTATCAGGCATACCCAAATCTAGGCCACTCGATCGCAAAGGAAGAGCTATCCTCTCTCGAGGCGTGGATCAAGGGTCGTCTCAAAGCCTTGCAAGATAAGCAAAGTTAACGTCCTTCAGTTTGGGCCGCCGTCACGTTCCCCACCATAGCAAAACTGGCTAATGCAGCCGTACTGAACCTGTATTCCCTGGTATATTGATGAACTCGGACGATCCAAACTATTCTTGAGACTTTGTCATGCACTCATGCTCATGAATGTCTCCGCGGATGCATCACTGATGTTCCAGGAAATTATGTACTGCGGTATGTTGTTTCTTTCTCCTGTAGGTTTGACCTGGTACTACCTGGATACCGTTGTACAGGTATCCTCTCTGCTTAGAATCTGCCTATCGACACGGTCCATTGTGGCTTTCAGTTTCCACACTTTTGAGCGTATCTTACATCGGTTGAATATCATACGGTGTATGCACGGCATGTAGTAGAACTTGTCCTTTATTGTTAGTAAGATACCACTGGGATTCTGAACCGACGTTGGATGTACCGAAATCCATGCCCTTTCTAGTCATTTGTGTAAATGGAGCTCATGTCTTTGCTACAAAGAGAAGAACTTCATGTCCTCTTCCCTGTGGATGCGTTTTTTCCGGACAAAATGTTTCTCCCTGCGGATGTGTTTCTTGTCGACAAAATCGTTTGAAGGCGTTGAAGATTATGGTTCTGGTTTGCATCATTTTCCCTTTCTATGGCCGAGTCAGAGGCGTTGGCCATTTTGTGTTCCTTTCCAGAGCTACACGGGGACCGGGCAGTTTGATTGATTTGCCGCGCTTACCATGACCATTTCAATGAGGACCAACGAAGTTTTGATCACCAGGCAATGCATGCCCTGGACTTTTGTTGCGGCTACGAGCTGTAGATATGAATGAATATACGTGCATTGGAGACTCGTGTAGTCTTGTTCAACTTTGGAGTAATGGTGGAACGCAAACAGTCCAAATCTCACCAGTAACATTGACCAGGAAATGGAAACGATCCACTCAAGGTATGATATAAGTACTCCCTCCGTTCAGAATTACTTGTCATAAAAATAGATGTATTTATAACTAAAATACATCTAGATATATTCATTTCTTCGACGAGTAATTCCGAACGGAGGGGGTACGTGGTAAGAGGGAGGGCAGAGGGCAGCAACCACTCCTGCGCCAACAAACACGACACCAAAGATGGCCAAAACCCAGCTTGTCTTGTGCATGCTCGTGGCCTTCTTCCTCGTCCTCGCCATGGAGGTTGCTGCCGCTAGGAAACTACAGGAAAGAGGTACGGGATCTCATCTCTCTCTCTCTCTCCCTTCCTCTGTATGTGTGTCTGCACTTGTAAACATGATTAATGCTTTGCTTCTTTGCTTGCTTCAGGTGATCCCTACAAGGGCACGTATCCTGAAATGGGTTATCCAACTGGACCGCCACCATAGTCCATAGGTCTCCGCGAATATTTCTAGTACAACATATTTATACATACACGCATCTTCTTAGTTTCATGAGAAATAAACGACATGTATGTATATATGTCCATCTTTTTCTACCTACAACTGGATCTGCTGGATGAAATGGTTGGTTCTTGCACGCGGTGCAATGCAAGTTTTCTTTTTACAGCTTATCATCAGAACAAGTTTGTATCGAACGAATGGAGCGGAGTTGCCTCTCGTGTCAACTTTTGTCCATCGCTTGGAAACTGAGGTTAGGAATGTCTTACGAATAAGAAAACTATAAAAATAAGATGGCTTAAATCAAGCTCAGTCCTCCTATCCTACATACAAATAGGATTTCTGATCTATTTCTACAAGCCAAAGGGCTTAAAAAAAGTCCTACAAAATTCCTCTAAACCAAAGAAGGCATGAAACAACGAAATGGATAGTCACAATGAGATCAACAAATCTTCTCCTACTTTCCATTACACATAATCATAAAAAAAAAGCATGAAGACCACTTGAAACAAAGGACCAAAAATCGGTTAGTTGCTTAAAAACAAATCTTTGTCCGTTAACATTGTTGTGATCGGCCCACACGTCGCTCGTGGGTTACTCATACCTCTAGGTTGCCACCTCTAGTGCTCCCTCCTCCATGTCACCTCCACTTGTCGTCGTGGGGCAAAGCTCAAGTGGAAGGCGGTCGGGAGAGGGGGGAAGCTCTAATGGGAGCGACAACGTAAAGCAAGGACCCACCTCCTAAAACTAAATGTTACTTGAAATCCTCAGCTCTAGATGTTTGTTCACATGGATATGGATTCCCAGAAACCATAATTGTCTTTATGCACAAGCAGATACATTTCTTATGCAGCCAGAAGAAAGCAAAATCATTAAAACTATCAAGAATAGATGCAAATGATAATGTCGGTGGTAATGTTGTCTTGCACGCGAAGGGCATTGACCCGATGGATGACATACCAAGTGTCGTTTGTGCCCGGTCAGGATTTGATGCCTTAGTTGTGGGTCACATGCAAAAGATGTACCTGAGTTCAAGCTTCTTCAGACATAAGCAAAGAACTTATATGTAAAGTTTACAATGTATAGATGTAACAGATATCTTTACTAAGTAGTATTTTGCTCTAAAGGACGCCACGAAGTTTGTATGTGTTATGCAATGAAGAATTTTGTGATTCCGAACATGAAGGAGGCTCCTGATGAGGAGACAAAAGTATCACACTCATTGATGGATGACACAAAGAAGATTATTCTTGGTTCTTAGAAGGCCAAGGTGAAGTTCAAGGCCGAAAAATATTAACATCGAACCGGCATAGCACGACCACACTTGTAGTGACACAAGCATCACGTGTGCTACACATAATGCTATGGCAACCAACAAGGCTGCCGATGACCAATGTCAATCCCGCTATGTGCGAATTTCGCTCCAAGAACAAAGAAGAAAAGAATGTGCCCATCGAACAACATGCAACTTGAAAACAATCAACAATCAAAAGAAAC
Organism: Triticum aestivum; assembly: GCF_018294505.1. Classification (NCBI taxonomy): domain Eukaryota; kingdom Viridiplantae; phylum Streptophyta; class Magnoliopsida; order Poales; family Poaceae; genus Triticum; species Triticum aestivum. The sequence goes on along the minus strand of NC_057797.1, from coordinate 757,361,648 downwards.
AAAAAACACAGAGAAATATTTAAAAGGAAAATAGCGGTGAAACACGTGTACCCTTGATGTTCCAGGAACTTCTGTACTACCGTATGTTTTTGTTGTAGTTTCGACCCGGTGCCTGGATATGCCTGAAGAACTGTGCAGGCATCTTGGATCCTGCCTATCGATGTTGTCCGTTGTTGCATGCTTCCCACTTTTAGTTCAGTTCCAACGACCTCATTCCAGAAACCATGGCATATCATACAAGTACTCATATGGAGAAATGCCCTTTGATTCTTGGGTGTATATACACCTGATATGGGGAAAAAATATAAAAAGTCAAAAGAAGTTTAGAAGCTTTTTAGAATAAATTGACTTTCTATTGCACTAGTATATAAATTTTCATGAATAAAAAACCAACGTTGATTTCCGGGCAAAAAAACGAAATTTATTGCTATTATAGATCACTATTCACACTATTTTGACCATTTTTTTGTTTTTTTAAGAAGTCAATGGGGTTTTTTCCATTTTGTGGAAAAAATTATAAGTACAAGGGAAGGTCAAGTTTATTTTTAAAAAAATCAGAACTTTGTTTTACTTTTAATTTAATTACATTTTTTTACTTTGCAAGCAGCACGGCACGTAGAGCTTTGTCCTTTATTTGTACTAAGATACTGCTAGTCGGATTCCTCCGCCGATATTGGATATACTCAGGGGCGGAGCCAGAAAATTTGGCCAATTGGTTCACTCAGTACCTCACTGTAAGGATTTAGTATGGGTTAATTAAGTGTAACGTTCAATTTCATACTAACTTACAATAGGAGCACGTCACTTAAAAGACATGTGGCGAGTAGAAATATGATATCGATTATCACATATGGCAGTTACATATAGAAGTGGAGAGTGCAAGACATACCGATTGTGCGAAATTATAAAATCTCTTGTTGACATATTATAAACAGAGTAGCACCAAAATAACTTCATAGCTTCAAGTGCAGCTTCTCATCTTCCTAAAATATATTGGAGAAAATGACAAGTTACTTTAACAAGTTCAAAATAAATACCATCAAGCCAAAGAGGCATATAAACAAGTAATTTTAAGCCTAATTTGACTCTGGTTTTTATGAATGATCAGTTTGCTTATCATTGGCAACCTGAATTGATTGATCTTGATTCATCAAAGCATCACATTTTTTACTGTTATATTATGAAAGCTATTAACATTACCTTTACCCACATGGGTATTTTGTCGCCTTTTTTGTTCCAATTGCTCCAACCTTTAGTTGCAAGTGCATCACTCCCAGCTTGTCTCTCATCGTAATCACTTAATCCGATCAGCCAGATCATCTAAACTAATTTCTCCATGTATAAAAAGCCTTGGGAGATTATTTGCAACAGTGACATTTGATGTACACTTTGCTTACATTGAGTGACCTTAAAGTGCCTGCAGCATTATCTGAATCTGATGATCGATTCATTATTGGAAAACATCGCTCTAACCCACACCAATTAAAGTTCAGGGAAAAGCAACTAAAACATTTAGGGCAAAGAGTAATACCATCATCCAGTGTACTAGGCTCCAAGCCTCCAACACATGTACAAGGCCCTGTAACAAGGGTGATGATGTGACCTCGTCACCTTCAATTTGGACTTCAATTGTCAGCCGCTGCCGACGGCCGACCTGCTGTTGCCGGCTTGCCGCTGGCCACCGCAATAGAGAGACGAGGAGACGAGATCGAAAGAGTTGCCGGGTTGGGAAACAAATTGGGGGAAAACGAGAGGCGTGCGTATCTGGTATGGAATCGAGCGGTCGAGGACTGCGTCGATGCCATCGTATGGCATTACATTTACCTCTGGGCTTCTTTTATTTTTTGTGAAATATCTGTATCATTCTGTAGGCTTTTGGTTGGACTACTGATGTTATAAAGAATTTATTATTATGGGCTGAGAGGCTTCTGGCGGGTGCGTCTTAGCTTGATGGGTTCAGCCGTGATTTTCTATTGGGTTCAGGCAAGTGCCAACATGTATACATGTACGTGGTGTGAAAAATCTGTTGGGTTCATCTGAACCCAACACCTACACGCTGGCTCCGCCGCTGGACCATAGCTGGCCAAACGGGCCGGCCCGGCCCGACACGGCACGGCCCATCTTAATCGTGCCTGGCACGGCACGGCCCGCCAGGGCACGATTATTAGTCGGGCCGTGCCGTGCCGGCCCGCGTTCTGCCCCCTCCGGCCCAAGCACGGCCCAGGAGCCAAACGGGCCGGTCCGATGGCACGCCAGGCACGCTGGCCCACTAGCTTGATGGCCTGCTAGGTTGTTTCTTGGGCTGATTTTGGTCTGCTGGGCTGTTTTTTATGTGTTATATATATTAAAAAACTGGATAAAAAATAATAAAAAAAGATAAACGGGCCGTGCCGTGCCGGCCTGCGTGCCCAGCCTTCAGGCCCAGGCATGGCCCAAGACGGGCCGCGTGCCTGGCACGGCCCGATTAGAGCATGCCAGGCCTGGCCCATCATGTGTCGTGCCAGCGTGCTTGCGGGTCGGCATGCCAGGCCCAACCCATTTGGCCAGCTATACGCTGGACAGTCTTTCTGTAAACACAGGTTTCTAAAGCATCCTATATTAGTTTAGAGAGTGAGTATATGATAGCAGAAGAATTCCATGTCCTCTTTCTTCTCTGGGCGCATTTTCTTTTAGACAAAGTAGGTTTCTTTTTTCGAAAATGGACAAAGTTGTTTCTACTACACTAGTCTTTTTTTTCGTTGGTACTACTAGTCTTTTTGAGGTTTCAGATTCTTCTCATTTGCTTTTTTTCAGTCTTTGGCAGTCTCAAGTGTCAATTTTCATTTGGGTCGTCGAGTCCAAACCGTGCCGCCTTTGGCATCAACCTTGTGGTCACATGGCGCTGCATCAATGCCAGCTGTTGCATGCTCTGGGCCAGTATTGATGCGGCGCGTGCATCGGATGGAAGGGAGCTCCTATTGGGTGCTTTAAGCGCCGGCTAAGGCTGGTGGTGCTCCAACGCGACGCGTAACGGGCCGCCCCAGCAACATGCCCCTGTCAAACAGAAAAAGCAATTCTGATCGTTGCACAGAAGAAGTGGGATTCAAACTAGGGACGCCTATCTCAACAGCGTAGCACCATAACCACTAGACCAAGCTCACTTGGCTGTTCTACTAGCAGGAAAAACATAACTATTTGACCGGTATAAATTATTCGAACAATCGTTCACAAAATGGAAAAAGTTCATAAATTTCGAAAACATTCATAAGTTTCAGAAAAAGTTCACTCATTTGAAGAAACAGTTCATTGATTGAAAAGCAGTTCATTTATTTGAAAAAAAAGTTCATCAATTTTTTTAAAAAGAAGTTTACACTCCGGAAGATTCTATGAATATGGTTACCTAATAATATAGTAGAACCACTATTGAGATTATAGTTAGACGATACACTTTAGAGATCTCTATCATTATAGTTGATGATATTAAAATGCACACAACCATATATGTACACACTATATAAGTTATGCAACAATAATTAATTCAAAGATAAGTTTTTCTACACAACATAATTTAAATTTAGCCATAACAAAATTCTAGCGATACATTACAAATATAACAAATAACATTATAATTAATAATTAACAACATAGTTATGTGGTTCCAACATGAAAAATATATTATTATGTGGTTAACTATGTCAACTAAATAATAGACATTATACTCGTTAATATTGTAATAAAATGAAAATACATTTAAATAACTACAAATGATTGATATAAAATTGTTTTGTATAGAAAATAATTTCTTATTTTAATTTTATCTAGGTCTCAAATATGTTTGGACTGGGTAGAGGTCCTAAGCTAGACATTTTGGATCGATGGTAACATGGGCATAGAATTTTACCCAGGTTCAGGCTTTCTCAAAGAGATAATACCCTACGTAAGCAAGACGTGGTTTTATTTATCGATAATATCTTTCGTTTTGTTCGAGCAGGATCAGAGGTATTCGCTTTATTAGGGAGAATGCCCTCCGCAGTGGTTATCAACCTACTCTTGGTACAGTCATGTTTTTTATTGTATTGATATGGGGTATAGTATAGAATACAGGTATCTACCACGAGATTGTTGTGTATGATTATAATGATCTGGAAAATGATCTAATAATTAGCCTGGCCTCGGCTTATATAATGTACTAGAGGCCTAGGATTTATAAGAGTCCTCAGCTTGTAAGCAAGTCTTGTGAAAATATTCTTTTATACGTCATGGGCTGTCCAAAAAAATCCTATTAGTGAACCGCCATGGAGGACCTCGGCCCGACCCACATAATCGGGAGATGTCGTGGTGAGTACTCCTTGTCCAGGACATCAACTAAGAGAAATAAATCATTATAGTGTGCATTCATATAGCAAAAATAAGTTGATCAGGCCAAAAAGTCCATATTAATAGGTAGGTCATACTATTACATCTAGAAGGTCCATATTAACATGTAGATCGCAGTGTTAAAAGTGAATGTCAAAGCACAACTATTAATTTAAATGAAAGCCTACAATTCTCCAAAAGGCGTTTGATCTCCAAAAGAAAGTCAGAGTTCATCAAATCATCACAACGCGGGAATATCAAGTCTTAGAGATAAGCTAAAACGATAGACAAGTGATGTGCATAGACGATAGAAGGTGCTGAGAGCATTACGTCTAGAGACGATGGATGATGAGGGAGAGACGGCGCCCTTCTTTGCGCTAGAAATGGAAGGCGCAAATGACACCTTTCTGCATGTTGGCATGGTGGTGAAACCATGACCAGTTCGTTGTGGTGGCCCTCTTGTCGGTTCCAAGGATGAAAGGTGTGTCGCAGCTCATGGTTCCATTTCCGAGCTTGAGTGGCAGTGTGTCATCCTCTTTGTTAATGTATTTCTGTAGCTTGTCCTTGGTGTACTCCGCCTGAAAGTAATGTGAAGGCAAACAAAAGCAATTAGTTCTTGGCAAGAGTTATTCTCCAATATTTTACTTGTATTGACAGGAAGATATAAGAACTACGAGATAATTAGTGAGCTAGAACAAATGCAATAATAAAATGTTATGGAAAAGAGAGTTGAATGAATGCTAGTGAGTGTATTAGAGTGGGAGAGAATGTCGGTGAAAGAAAATCGGCATTACATATAGACATAGAAAATCAAAGTTGTCTTTGTCACATACATAGTGGGCATGGTGGTAAAGCATCAGTAGTGGTGTTGAAATATTTAAGTGAAAAGCACATATATTCAGTGACAACCAATCAACAAGTTTTGCATGATAAAAATTAATAAAATGTGGCAGTGTATAGTATGGATATATAACCTGCTACATCAATCAATGCAAGCCAACAACATGCTGGATCTTTCAAAAGAAAACATAAGCCAAAAAATTATCCGGAAATTTTATAATATATAGATGTGACAAATTACTTTTCTAAGTATTTGTGATGTAAAGGACACCATGAAGTTAATTTGTATGTGTTCAAAAAAACCTGTTAACAAAACTTCATATGCAATGAAGAATTTTGTCGTTCTCAACATGAAGAAGGCTATCGATGAAGAGATGAGTATCACACTCATTGAAGAATTACAAGAAGAAGATTATTCTTGGTTCTTAGAAGGCCAAGATGAAGTTCAAGGCTGAAAAATATTAACATCAAAGATCGATCTTTGTTTGGTCACTTAGTAGCTGAAATTAAGTCCCTTATGGTTGATGGGATGTTTATTCCGCAGAAACTTCATAGGTCTCAAAACAGTGTTGCAAATTGCCTGGCAAGGTATAGTCGCTCTGAACAAACTATGGCTGTGTGGCTCGGTAGAGGACCCCCATGTATTGAGAATCTCTTGCCAAGAGATTGTAGCCCTACCATAATGAAATAAAACCCTTTTGATCCCGCAAAAAAAAAAAATGGGGCAAAACTTGGCAACACAAACCTCACGTGTGCTACGTACACATAATGCTATGGCAACCAACAAGGCTACCGACGACCAACATCAATTCCGCTACGTGCAAATTTGGCAAGGAATTTGTGTAGTGCCGTATGTACGTTTCTATTGTAGTTTTGGCCTGGTCCCTGAATATGGCTGAAGAACTGTGCAGGCATCTTGGATTCTACCCATGATGCCTTCGGTTGTTGCTTCCCACATTCAGTTCAGTTCCAACGACCTCACTCCAAAACCCGTGGCATCAATGGCGGAGCTTGATGAATATTATTGAGGAGGCTAATCTAAGTTGAAGGGACAAAGAAGATAAGTCATGCATGAACTCTGAGAATTTTTTTATATTCAAATCTAATAATTAAAGATACAGAGTTTTTCTAGAGTAGAGGGGGCAATGTCCCCCTTTGGCCCCATGAAGCCCAGCCACTGCATGGCATATCATATAAGCACTCGTGCGTTGTAAGTAGCACGGCACGTAGAGCTTGTCCTTTCTTTCTACTCCCTCCGTTTCGAATTACTTGTCTCAAGTATGGATGTATCTAGATGTATTTTAGTTCTAAATACATCCACTTTTACGACGAGTAATTTGAAACGGAAGGAGTAGTAAAATACTAGTGGGATTCCTGTGCCGACATTGGATGTACCGAACCCCGTGTCGTTTCTGCACATTTTTTTAGCGCAACCCGTGTCTTTGCTTGACATATAAGAAGAATTTCATGTCCTCTTGCCCCTTTCGGTGCATTCTCTTTTGGACAAAGTCGTTTCCACTACTAGTACGTACTAGTCTTTCTCAGGTTTGTGTTGCTCTCATTTGCTTTGCTTCGGGCTTTGACGGTCTCAGGCGTCAATTTCCCTTTGGGTCGCCGAGTCAAAACCGCGCCGCCCTTGGCCTTGGCCTTGCGTTTAAACCTGAGAATAGTTTGTAATCTAAACCAAACCCAGATCAATCCATACATGTACTAGTCTATTAGTCAAGCCAAACCAATCCAAATTGTAAGTGCTATAATCCAAACCAAATTGAACTGCTTGTGCTTTCAAACCAAACCAATCCAGCCCATTTCCTAAAATCGGTTTGTGCCCAAAATCTGAAACTATGGACAATGGACTGCACATGCGCACGTGGATAGCTGCTGATGCTTTCATACTCATTTCCGTTACTGAACACCCAGGCTGTTGATGCACCTTGTTGCAGTCAGCGAAGTAGCAGATGGACATGCCGGCTGGTGGTGCACCACTGCGTAACACCGATGCATATGTACGCGACTTGGTCGCCGGCGGCGGGGTCTTGGTTCAGTGGCAACATTTCATCTACAGAGCATATGTAAGTCTTGGTTCGGTGGCAACATCTCATCTACAGAGCATATGTACGCGACTTGGTCGCCGGCGGCGGCATCTCATCTCATCGAGAGAGAGAGAGAGAGAGAGAGAGAGAGAGAGAGAGAGAGAGAGAGAGGCGTTGGCCGGAGCTCAGCCCAGCCTAGCGGTGGCCGCCCGTCAAAGCTGCTTGCACGTTTGGTGGCTCAGTTTGGTTTCAGACTCTGAGTTGAAACTGTTTGAGACCAATTGGTCTCTGTCCAGATCAAACCAATCCAGCCCAAAAAAAAGTATAGCCCAAACCAAACTAAATTAAGGGAATGCCTTACACTGCGTTTGGATGTCTGTATTGCAGCCTCGAATTGGATTTGGTATTCCCGAACCGCCAATTCAGCTGTTTGGATGCACACTGAAACATCGAATGGAAATGAGGCCGAATACAGCGCCGTTTTCGCTCTCACGCGCGCTCCCCTCCCACAATACAGACCCCTCCGGCTCAGATTTCGCTGGATTTGCACTCACCCGCAAAACATACCGCTTCGACCCCTCTCTTTTCCCCCGCGACCAGAAAAAGAAAACAGAGGCGGAGCGAAGAAGCTCCAGCGGCACCGCGTCGTGCTCCTCTGCGCATGGCTACTCCCGCATCCCGGCGACGTAGCAGCAACCGCGGCGTTCCTCGCGGCGGTGGCGTCTGGATCCTCTCCATAGAGCGTGGCCGACCTTCTCAGCCATTACTTCCGGCGGTGGCGGCGACCGCGACATCGCGGAGTGGCGGGTGGCGGTGGCGGCGACGACGACCCAGAGCCAGCGCGTGGGCGGAGATTCTTCCCACAGCCGGCATCTGAATCCGTGCCATGGATCCATGCCCGACCTTCTCCTCACAGCCTGAGATCCGCGCCATCAGGCGGCGTCCGCATCCGTCGGCGCGGGCGGAGACGCTTCTGACGACAGGCTGAGCGGGTGGCGCGCGGCACAGAGAGGAGCACGACCGCGCGCGAAATTAGATCCAGCCCCTCTACTGAGTCTGCTTCGTCCTCTGAACTTCTCCCCATTCACTAGGAAACAACACTTTCAGTTCGTTGTAGCCAAGGCAGACGGTGGATGGTCCAGATCGAGTTTGCTTCTTCCTCTGAATTTCTCCTCGTTCACTAGCTAGCTGTATTGTGATTCCAAAAAAATGTATGGTGATATGAAACTGGTGATTTGTGAAGTAAACAATACATGATAGCTTTTACTCCAATTTGTTGTGCAAATTTCATTTTGATACACGAAGAGCAAAGCATAAGCCACAGACTGTATATTTTTTGTCATTTTTGTTGCTATATAATCATTTTTTTTCTAGATTGTATTAAAAAATTGAGTCATAAAGAACAAAGCATAATCTTCATACTCATGTAAATATACAATTTCATAGTTTGTCATCCAAACAAGATTTGGTATTGAAACCTCTATGAGATTCCATGAGCCAATTCGGTGAACAACCAAACAAGCGAATTTATATTCATTCTCATTTCAGTTTCCTTGCTGAATTGGTATTGCAACCAATTCAATACGGAGCCCTTCAATACAGACATCCAAACAGAGCGTTAGCCTATTTTGTCCAATCCAATGACAGCCCAATAGGAAACCAAACTGAAACTGTGGTTTGAATCCAAACCATTCCCAGGTTTACTTGCGTTCCTTCCCGAAGCTACACGGAGACCGGACAGCTTTGTGTGGCACCAAAGTGTGGGAGTAGTCCAGTTTGATCGTGTCCTGGCGCTTACCACTGACCGTTTCAAGGCAAAACAAGGAACAAACGAGGTAGAGCGACCTGTGACTTGACATGTACTGCGGCTGCGTCCGACGGGCGCTGTCACGATACTTGGTGACGCGCTCAGCGGTTCCAGTTTCTCTTTGCTTCGTGGCGTATCGTACGTTGTACGTACGTACTACTATGAGCAGCACGGTACGCATAACTCGTCCTTTCTTTCCACTACTATAAGAAACTGCTGGGATTTCTCTTCCGACATTGTATATACCGAACTCCATGTCCTTTCTATGCTTACCCTATTAGGCTCGAGCCTAGATGGAATACCTTCTTATCTTATGTCTATGTTCCTATTCAACAAGACTTTTATTGAGAAAATGGATAAACACCGGAGAAGATTTTTCTGGAAAAGGAAGAACAATAAACGGGCGTATCATATGGTGAAATGGACTAGGGTTTGTAGGTCCAAAAGAATCGGTGGGCTGGGGATCAAGGACCTCCACAAGCAGAACATTAGTCTGTTGACCAAGTGGTGGTGAAAACTTGAAACTAAAGATGGGTTGTGGCAACAAATTATTCGGGCCAGATATTTCAAGAATAAAACGGTGGCTAATATTCGTAGTTGTTTTTCAGACTCCCCTTGCTGGAAAGCAATTATGAAAGTTAAAGAGACATATATGGCTGGGAGGGCCGTTAAGGTTAATAGTGGGAACTTGGCTAGGGTCTGGCATGAGCCATGGATAGATGTTGTGCCATTATGTGAAAAATTCCCCGTCTTATTCCGTATATGTCAGGATCAGGATGAGACTATTGCAGATTTTGTGGCGAAAAACTATAGCCTGGGTTTCAGGCGTAGGCTGTTTGGGGAGATCAATGATCAATGGGAATGGGTAGTTTCTGAGGCAAAGAAATATACTTTGAACAATATCCTTGATACAGTGTTTTGGAAGTTGTGCAGGAACAAGAGACTTACCACTAAATCGGTGTATAAGTAGTTGGAGAGGGATTTAGCTGGCCCTAACTATAAGTGGATCTGGAAAACTAGTATCCCACTGAAAATCAAAATATTCTTATGGCAGCTATTCCAAAATGATGTGCTTACCCGGGATAATTTGAGGAAGAGGAAATGGCCCGGGAATCCTGTTTGCTCTTTCTGTACGAACATGGAAACTGCGAACCATCTATTTTTTACATGTCCTCTTGCTCGAACAGTTTGGGGGGCCCTGGGACTTACGGCTGGAGTATCCTGTTGCCCGCGTTCCCTTTGGCAAAGCTGGGCGTGGTTGTATAAGTTTTTCCCTGGTGGAAAACAATTTTTCATGATGATCATTGCGGCTTTGTGCTGGGGGATATGGTGTCTTCGAAACAAAGTTACTTTTGACAATTATAATGCTCGTTCTCCGCTGGAGGCTGTTTTCAGTGCATGTTCTTTTATGTTGTACTGGACAGGACTACTGAAGGAAGAAGATAGGTCGAAGTTTCAGGCGGGCGTGAAGAGATTGGCGTATGTGGCAGCAGCTCTGGCGGACAGGACTCACTTGCGAGGTGTGATGCGACTGAAGGATGGAGAGGGGATCCAGATTGGCTAATCTGCTTGGTTTACAGTCCACTGGGGTTTGATGCCCGTTCTGGAGTCTTATATGCTTTTGGAGAGTTGCTTCTTTATGCCTGAGTAGACTATGTAGTCTATCAGGTGGTGCACTATTTTCGTGAATGAGGTCAGGGTAGTGGCTAGTTGGTGTCGTCAGGTTTTCGTCCTATAGCAGTTGATCCGTTTTAGGGTCCTCTTGCGGTGGGTTTCCTGTCGATGCTCCAGCTCGCTCCTCCCCTTTCAGTCTTATTTTGGATGTGGTTGGTTTTGTAAAACTACTGGAACATTGTATTTCCGTTGATTGCAAAATTAATGAAGAGGGGTGCGAGCCCGGTTGGAAAAAAATGTCCTTTCTATACTTTAAAAAAAATGGAGCTCGTCTCTCTCTCTCTCTTTGCGAGGGAGCTCGTGTCTTTCTCTGCACGTAAAGAATCGGAGAACAACTCCATGTCCTGCTGCTCCTCCTTTCTCCGACGAAATCGCTACAAGTCTATCAGTGATATACTTGGAAGTTGTGGTTCGCTTTGCTTTGGCAGCGAGTCGCGTTTCCCTTTGGACCGCCGGGTCAAACCCCACCGCGTCGGCCTTGGCCGTGCGTTCGGTTCCAAAGCTCCGCAGAGAGCGGCCAAGTTGTTCTACTATCATTCTATGCCGCCAGTCCAAAGTAAGAATTCCAGCTTGATCGTTCCGTGGCGGTTGCAGTTGCCACTGACCACTGACCATTTCAAAGTAGAGGAACTCGACAAGCGACTCCTGCTGCGGCTACGTCCGACGCGCGCTGTCAAAGTGTACTTAGCACAGTGCCCAGTCTCCGCTCCCGTTGGTCTGAGCCGCCGCAGCGTCACGGGGTGTGGGAGCGGGCCATCCGAGCCGTCTCCGAGCGCCTCGAGATCCGAGCCGCCTGCCAGCATCACGGGGCGCAGCAGCGGTTGGGCCAGCCGGGCCCGTCTCCGACATTCGCACCCGATAACACGGCGCACAGGAAAGAAAGAAGAAAAGAAAAATGAAAATCCGTGCGTGGCGCATGGCGAAAAAAGATACTCCTCCGCCTTGGAGCGGGTTTCGAGGACACCGAGGCGAGAACAAAAGGCCTCGTGCTCGCCGCCGCGCCACTCGTCCCACCCTAGGAACGGAACCCGGTGCGCTCGTACGCTTGCAGGACGTGCTGCTCGTACTCGCCTCGCGTGTCGCTCTCTGCTCCGTCGCGCTCGTGCATCGCAGTCTTTCATTGCTCTCGGCATCCATCGATATGACGAAACAAAATTCTTGGTTAAGTACGGCTCCGCGGCTAGGGTTTGACTCTGTTAACCACGAGCCGTAGTTTTGTCGCCCGATGATGAATAGTATGCTTTTCTCCAGCGATGAGGTCTAGACAGACGCTGACTATTTTCCTCCGGCCACGTCCCCATGGGCCCGGAGGTTGACGCGGCGGGATTTACAAGGGCAAGTTCAGGTAACCTACCACGCAGCTTATCATAAGCCACGAACCAAATAGGAGCATTGTTGCTTTGCCTCCGAGCATTTTTGCACTGCGCCACCGGCACGGCGGGCGTCGCTGTCGCACTGCTGACTGGGCTCCCTCCCTCCCTGACCCTGAGCGCAACCATGCCATGCCCCTCACCCACGGCACGACGACAGCGACGCATCAGCAAATCTAATCCATCTAATTAATTAACCCACGCCCGCCCACGCGGCACGGACAGGCCCATGCACTGCACCGTCGTACCGTCGCCGTACCCAAACCCAGCAGGGCTACCATTCACGATTCATGTGCGCATTCACGGCGTGACAGCGCCCAAAAAGCTCCACCAAGTCGATCGATCGATTAATCGATCGAACCCAAGCCTAACAAAAATCAAACTCGAGTTCATCTCAATTCTACAGGATTTTAGGTTGTTCGGTAGCATCATATGAAAAAGGGATATTCTTTCATAAAGATTTGAGTGGATGCTATAGATCAGCTGTACACAGAGATCATTACGAAAAATTCATGTATAATTCAATCCTACAGATCAAACAACCAAAGTACAGTACGAAAAGATCCTAAGGGGTCTAATCATCCAAAAATCCTACTCTGTAATTTGTTAGAATCAAAGGACCCCTTACTCAAGAAAATACTCCCACGGGTCCTTTTTACTCTGCATATGAGATTTGTCTAAAGTCAAACTTCATAAAGTTTGACCAACTTTATAGAAAATAATATCGACATTCACAATGCAAAATTAATATCATAGATGCGACTTGAATTTAATTTGCATATTCTATAACTTTATTGTTGTAGGTGTTGGTAATTTTCATATAAATATGGTCAAACTTTACGAACTCTTACTTCAGGTAAATCTCATATGCAGAGTAAAAGGGACTTCACCATAGGAGTATTTGTCAATAGTTGTGTTATCGTAATAATGCAGAGCCGATTATCTCAACTTTAGAGAAAAAAATGGTTCGTCAAACCACATTACACTTGCGATGTAGATGGTGGACCCTAGGCATGAGCGGCTGTGGGAATGACTATTTTGGTGTTGTTTCATTTTATTTCAAGCATGCTTCTTTCGGTTCGATAGACCGGTTTTTGATTAATATGTCCACCTCTAGTGGACTCCTTGATAAAAGGGGGACGTCAGCAATCAAATTATCGATCTTATCATTTTTTATGCTCCGTGGATGAGATCCATTCACGAGTATGGAGTGTATGCACATGTGTTTAGAAGAAATACAAAATTGAAGTCAAACCAAAAAAGGGAAAGAAATGCTCGCTGCATTCGGTACTCCTCGGCGCAAATTTTCGAGTTTGTCTGTTCCAATCATTGAAGTTCTTCAACAAAATCAGTGGTGAGAAGTACTAGATGCATCAAACTTTTCTTTCTCTCTCTTCTAATTGATGCTCTCATTTTCAAGGTCATCACTTTCCTTTTTGGAAGCGTCATCTTGGAGTTCAGAGCGCCTAACTCGAGGGGGGGGGGGGGGGTGATCGAAGACTGGAGGCGGCATTGCCGAAGTTAGTGTGTCGTTGGCCATTTTCTGACGCAATTTGCAACGGTGCAACCAACATAGGAACAATGTGTGTGTGCGCGCACACATGTTTGTTCGATGTAGGAGAATGCCTAGTTTTGCATCTCTTGGAACATGTCTCATCTCTTCGGCAATGGTAGGATTGATAAATGTGATCATGGTGGACCCAGTTTTTGGTGCGGCGAAGTCAAAGTCATCTGGTCACTAGTGCGACAAATGACGTGGCAAAGCCAGTCATGCCGCCAAAGTCAGAGTCGTCTGGTCATTAGTGCGACAAAAAATGTAGTGAAGTCAGAGTCGTCCGGTCATGAGTGCGACAAATGATGACGGTTTTGGTGTTAACTCCATGTTGGTGTGGTCTGGTGTGTTTGTCTAGTTGTGTCATTTTTTGGCGATCTATCCTTTTGAACGGAACACCTAGCTAGAGGTGGAGCAACAGGAGGCGGCATTGGTGAACTTGGTGTGTTGTTGGCAATTGCAGGTTCAATTTTGTGCCAGTGCAACCGACATACAAACGATGTGTGTCCATGTTTGTTTGGTGTAGGAGAAGGGCCAATTTTCATCTCTTCGAGCATGTTTCCTCTCTTTGGCAATGATAGGATTGGTAGACATGGTCATGGTGAACCGAAAATTGGGTGCGGCAGAGTCAAAGTCATCTAGTCACTAGTGCGACAAATGACGTGGCGAAGCACGCCCTGGCGACAAGTCAAAGTAGTCGTTATCGTCCGGTCATGAGTGGGAGAGATGATGACTGTGTTGGTTGCAACTCCGTAGTTCCTTTGTTGGGGTTATAAGTGTATTTTAGTCTTAAATACACACACAAAACTCTCAAAGCGAAGAAATACTAATAAAATGAATGGTTCAAAAGATGGTAGTAGTTCCCTTTCGAAAAAAGAGAGAGATGGGAGCAGCAGTGGCATGGGAACTTCCCACTTTTGGGTCAAATTCGTAGGAGTTCTGCTGCCACGTCGCGGCGGTTGTTGCTACTGATGTGCTGATTAATTCCTGGTTGAGCTCGAGCTTTACGAGTGCCAAGAGCTGCTCCCACTCTCACTCACTAAATCAAATCAATCAACCAACAACAGCAACAACGATTGTACTGTACTTACTACCAGTACTACGCATGACTCCATCGTTTCAGGGGAGATGGATGTCACCAAAGCGAACTACGAGGACAGGTACAATGGTGACATATGAATACAAATGTCCCATGAGAAAAAATAGGTTATTTTTATCATATGGATGGATCGTACAACCCTTACATGGTCTCTTGGCATGAAATTGGGGCATGATTTTGTTCTCTCCAACGTAAGCTATTACCCTCATTAAAAGATAAAAAGTAGACTCTCACTACACATGCAACCCTACTCTCCACTTCAACTTTTTTAGTTTTATGCAACGGACCACACTTTTTCTCCACAAGCACCCGCCTCCTGCCGAGGATCCCGCTACACTATCGGAACCTACTTTTCCTGATATCCGATCCTACATGGCCTGCGGTGCATCCTCCTAGGGCTATGCATTGTCCATGCCCTGAGTAGCAGGGGGACAAGCTTAACGATGGCTTTGCAGAACTCCAGCGCCTTTGCGCAGATGCCTTTGCTTAGCAGACAAGGCAATGGACACAGGACATGGGCCAGGTGACAACGAGGTAGGCACCGAGCATTTCTTGGCTTTGACAAGAACTAATTAAAAGAGCAGATTCTTAGTGCTGCTACTAATAGGAGGAATAAATCAACAGAGTCAAACCCTAGCATAAGTAGTACGGGTCAGGCCCAGTGGCGGAGCTTTGTGGGGTGAAAGGGAGCAATTGCACCCCCCCCCCTACTGTAGGAAAACTCCCAAGTGTACTCATAATATTATTAGGCTTGAATATCAACCATTCTCAGAGTTCATGCATATTTTATCTTCTTCACCCCCCCCCTCAATTCTGATTAGCCCCCTCAATAATCATCATGAAACTCTGCCACTCGTCATTCCCATGCATAGCCGCACCATCGCCGTACCCAAACACATCAGTACCATTCACGATTCCTGGGCGCATTCATGGCGTGACAGCGCTCAAATAGCTCCACCAAGTCGATCAATTGACCGGAACCCCAGCCTATCGAAAATCAAGTTCGAGTATTGTTGACACGTTGATGTTTTGGTCTACTATAGTACTTGTCTTCCATCCACTTTGCTCAGGAAAATAGTTGCCGATGGTTGTGTGTATCGCAATAATGCAGAGCCGAGGAGACGAGGATCTCAACCGCATCTTCAAAAAGGAAAATGTTTCGTCAAGCAAGATTATATTTGCGGTGTTGATGGTGCACCCTAGGCATGGGCGGCTTTGGGACCGATTTTTTTACTGTTGTTCCGTTTGATTTCAATCATGATTATTTCCTAATCTTGGTTAATATGCCCACCTCTAGTGGACCCCCTCGATAGGGGCAACTTATCAATGAACTTATTGATTTTGATGCTCTGTAGATCCATTCTCGAGTATGGAGTGTATGCACATGTGTTTGGAAGATACAAAACTAGAGCCAAACCACAAAGAGAGAAAGAAACACTCACTGCATTTGGTACTCCTCACTACCAATTTTCGCGTTTGTCTGTTGCGATAATTCAAGTCCTTGAACAAAATCAGTAGTGAGAGGTAGTAAATGCGGCAAATCGTTTCTTTCTATCTCTTTCAATTGACCATCACGTTTTACAGGTCATCACTTTTTTTAACATCATCTTGGAGATATGTCCTTTTGGTCAGAGCACCTAACTAAAGGGGGGCCAATCGACGACTGGAGGCGGCATTGCTGAAGTTGGTGTTTGGCCGGCCATTGCTGACGCAATTTGCAATGGCGCAACCAACATACGAACATTGTGTGTCCATGTTCGTACTATGTAAGAGAGGGTCTTGTTTTGTATTTCTTCGAACATCTGCCCTCTCTTTGGCAATGGTAGGATTGATAACTATGGTCATGGTGGACCAAATTTTTGGTGCGCCATAGTCAAAGTCATTTGGCCGGTAGTGCGACAAAAAATGCAACAAGGTCAGAGTCATCCGGTCATGAGTCCGACAAATGATGACGGTAATAGTGTTAACTCTATGTTGCTGTGGTGTGGTGCGTTTGTTTAGTTGCGTCAAATTTTGGGAATCTATCCTTTTGGGCGAAGCACCTAGCTAGAGGTGAAACGACCGACTAGAGGCGGCACTGGCGAACTTGATGTGTTGTTGGAAATTGTGGACTCAATTTTGTGCCGGTGCAAATGGACATAGAAAAGTTGTGTGTCCATGTTTGGTTGATGTGGGGGAAGGCCTAGTTTTCCTCTCTTCCAGCATGTCTCCTCTCTGCGGGACTGAACTTCAGTGCCGTAACTGCACCTGCAGTTGGGCCAATGACATGTGGGCCTAACAGACGGCTGGCCTACATGCCATTGACTCAACTGCAGGTGCAGTTACGGCACCCAAGCAGTGTCCCTTCGGCACCGATAAGATTGGTAGGCATGGCCGTGGTGAGCCCGAATTTTCTACGGCAAAGTCAAAGTCATCCAGTCACTAGTGCGACAAACGACGTGTCAAAGCATGCCCCAATGGCAAAAGTCAAAGTTGTCTAGTCATGCGTGTTGCAAAAAATGTGGTAAAGTTGGTGTCGTCTGGTCACGAGTCCAACAAACGATGACGGTGTTGGTTTTAACTTGGTGGTTCCTTTGTTTGCGTTAAGTGTAAATACTATGTATTTTCCCTTTTTTACTATCAATCAGGTCACTAACATATGACCTACTGTAGAATCCTTTTGGCATGTATCGAATGCATTACTAATTTAATTGGTGATGAAACAAAGTTTCGAAGCATGTATTAGGAAATATAAACCTGGAGTGAGGGAGCACCATTCCTTGCAGAAAATTTCCATGAATGCAACATAAAAATCCCATAATAATAACATAATGGATGTGCGACGCAAATGCGGCGTCATAAAGGCCCCTTCATTCCTTGGCCTTGCGATGGACGCTGCTTCGGTGCCGTAACTGCACCTGCAGTTGGGTCACTGACATGGCGCTGAAGCTCCGTCCGCCTGGGATCATCGAAGCCGCTCGCTCATTTAAACCAAATGAATGAATTCCGTCGCTGCCCTCCCCTCATTACGACCTTGCCCCTGCGGTGGTGTACTACCTTTTTTTTTTTGAGATGGTGGTGTACTGCCTTGGAGTGGAGCAGCGCGGGCGGCAGTGAGTGAGAGTGAAGCACGCAAGGCCGTGGCGCAGGTGCATTGCATGTGCCCATCAATTCCCTGTCCTCCCTCCGCTCCGGTAGCACCAGTACTAGTACAGTACTACTCTAGGAGTGGAGTGACATACCACCCCGTCATCCGTGCCCTCCACTCCACTCGGCCTTATCGCCATCGACCTCCGCTTTCCCGGCGGGCTCACCGGCTACAGTGACTTCTCTGCCTCCTTCCCTTCCCTGCCCTGCCATGAATTCTCTCTTTGGTTTCCTGCCAATGGCAACGGGTGCCATGTTGCTCTCAAAACAATTTTAGTACCAAATACTACTAGTACTCCTTGCTGCCAAGCCATGAATTTTCTCTGAAAAAAAGGCTCCAGCCAACATTTTGGCAAGGCTAGTGTAGCGTGGGCATCATGAACCTTGTTGGCAGCTGTTCCAAAGGCTACCTGCCAAACAGTGGCCCTTGGTTCCGGGCTTTCTCTCCGCCCAACGGAAACGCGGCCGTTCCCGTGCCATTTCGTTGCAACATAGCCGCCAGCTAGTGCCATGCATCAGCCATGACATGGGAGGAGGGAGCAAAGCTACTTACAAAAGCTTTCCCCCCTAAGGAAAAAAGAAAAAAAGCAAGATAAGTTTCAAATAAATTTTGTACTAATAGGTTATTAAAGTGCACTAAGCTTTGTACCCCGCCGAGCAGGCAGCAGAGTGGGAGCGAAACAAACAAACAAACAAACCGCCCGGCCCACGGATAACTTTCACTTTGCAACTAGCAGGAGTAGCAATTCTTTTCGGTAAGTACCGATGCGGTACATTGGGAGGAGAAAATATCTACTCTACCAGTGCATCCTTTTGCCTCGTCCAATGCCAGAATAGAATACACCAAAACGCAATCAAATCAAAGGAATACTACTAGTAGTAATAAAAGGCCTGTTTCAAAAAAAGGTAGTGGTTCCCTTTCGAGAAAGAGAGAGGTGGTTGTTGTTGCTGCCGATGATGTGATGATTATTTGCTCTTTATAAGCTCGAGCTTTATCGGTGCCACGAACTGCTCCAGCTCTCGCTTACCAAATCGAATCAATCAACAACGAACAACAACAACGACGACGACGAAGATTGTACTTGATACTACGAGTAGTTCGCATGATGCATGATTCCATCGTTGAGGGGAGATGGATGGGTGTCCGTCACCAAAGCCCACCATGAGTGAGTGAGTAGCAGGGGAGCAGGGTTAGCGAGGGCTTTGCAGAACCCCGGCGCCTTTGCGCAGATGCTTTTGCTTAGCAGGCAAGGCAAATGGGCCAGACGACAACGAGGTTGGCACTTAATCATTTCCAGAGGCTTTAATTAACAAGAACTAAACAAGAGATTCTTGGTCCTGCAACTAGCAGCAGGAATCATATCAATCGACAGTTCGTAGAGCAAGATTTTGCTCGTCAATGGCGAGGGAAGAAAGGTGAAATGGGGAATGTTTCTTGTTGAACCAAATGAGCAAAAATATGGTACATGAGAGGCCTGGATGTGGGGAGATTTTGGTCGGATTGGACCTTCACAATCCCCACCCGGAGCCTCGGGGCTGCTCGTTCATCAGAGTTGCAAGAAATCAAAAGGGGCATAGAGCGGCGGCTCTTGCTTGCTTGGACAAAACGACCCAACTGCTAGTACTACTACTGGTTTCACTGACCTTCTTGCTGGTCTCCTTCCTCCCTAATCTACGACAAGTTCTAGCGGCGGCGGCGGAGGATGCCGGTCAGGTCAGGTCCAGGCGGCCCACACCTTCTCGCCGATGAAGCGCACCAGCTTGCCCACGGCGCTCTTCTCGGCGGAGTTGCTGGCGCCCGCGCAGTCGCTGTCGTCCGTCAGGGCCTCCTCGCCGCCGTAGAGGCTGTCCGCGCCGTCGTCCTCGTCGCCCTCGTAGTCGCCGTCCTCGCCGCCGTCCGACGCGCAGCAGCCTTGCGGTTGCAGGTGGTCATCCGCGCACCCGGCCTGAGCCTCCGCGGCTCCGTGCTCCTCGACGGCGGCGTCGATGGCGCACGGCCCGCCGCGGCCACGGCGGCGGCGGCGGTGGCCGCGGCGCGTGGCGCCGCCTGGTCCTCCAGCTCCTTTGGCTGCCCCCTCGCCTCCGCCGCCGTTGCCCTCCTCGACGGCGTCGATGATGCGGTGGATGAGGTGGCGGTTGGGGGAGGCGTCCCAGCGGGCCCAGAAGCTCTTGTAGCAGCCGAAGCAGCCGCAGCCCATCTCCGGCTGGTGCGGCCCGTTGAGCCGCCTGCACCGGCCCCCGCCAGCACCCGCCGCCGCGCCGCCAGCTCCTCCAGAGAGCAGGTAGGCGAGCACCTCCTGCTCCTCGGCGGTGAGCGCGGCCACGAGCGCCAGCAGGGTGGCGGGCAGCATGGCGAGCGCCACCGCGGGCGCGTCCGGCCCCGGCGCCGGCGCCGGGTGCACCCGCCGGCCCTTCCCCTGGTACAGCTTCTTCATCCCCGGCCCCCGCAGCAGTTGAAGTAGTAGCACTCACTGGCTGGCGATGGCGGGCGGGTTAAGTGGCGGGTAACAACCTGGTCGACGGCGTGCGGGGAGGGGGGGTTGGTGGGGTGGGTGGGGCTCGTCGGCTGCGACGTTGCTGTATGGCGGCTGCGCAGCTCTTCTCAGCTTCTTGGGGGGCTGAGGTGAGGCGAGGGAGGGAGGAAGAGAGCGAGGGATGGGCTAACCCTACCCTCCCCTTGGGGTGGTGATGTGGTGTGGTGTGGTGGTGGGTTGGGTCTGGTGGGTGGGAACCCAGGACCCTATTATTATTGCAGCCTGGGAGAAGCCAAGGCGATGGGGATGCCAAATCTCCATTGGTCCAACTTCGTCTTTGGTTTGGGTAGTCGTGGTACTACTACCTGTGGTGTGTGGCGTGTGTTTGGTGGTGTCGCGACGGCAGGCAACGGAAGTCTTGGATACGACCGCGTAAACGTAGGACGGTCGCCGGGGCGGCGGCGGCGGCACGGCACGGCGGTGCACGCGAAACGCACGGGCGTGTCGTGGTTGGACCTCAGCCGTGAGCAAGTTCAGACCTTTTTGGGAGAATTGGTAGGGGTGAGGCAGGTCACCCTGCTGGCTCGACGTAGTACGTACCAAGTGCCGTCCCGCTGGTGAAGAGTTTCGTGGTGGTGGCGGTGGTCGGGCGATGCTAGGAGTGTTTCCCGGCCACGTACGGGGGTTCCCGCGGGGACGTGCGTGGTGGTTCGGGTGCCGCGAAATTCCGGTGTCCCCGACGGGGTGAGCTGAGGAGGAGTGCTATCTAGTTTGATGTGGATGTGGATGGGTCCGTCTCCGTCAGGGCCACGTGGAGCAGCGGCTGTGCGTGCGTGCCGTGGGTGGCCCGTTCCTTTCCTTTCCACGGCGACTGCGAGCGTGTGTCCAGGTCGGCCCAAAGGATGTTGAGGACGAACAGGGGTTGGTTGGTTGGTGGTAAACCTTGTGGAGGGGCGATTTCGCGCAAAATTTTCTAGATTACTGTATAGCCTTTTATGGCATGCCTAGCCACGGTCAAATTTGCGAGTCGTGTGCCACGTAGGCAAGGTAATCCTCGCTAAACCCTAAACCTTCACTTACTTAACTGAAGGCTCTGTTGTGATACTATTGTTCCCAGCAAGCATTGTTTCTTTCTTAATGAAAAACCTCGCCAAATTCATTTATGGAAAAAATTAACAGTTTGTTTGTTGTACAACTTTTTCTCTACCGTCCTGTAAAATGGAGTTGCTGGTGAGCTTTCCACTCCACCAAATTTCATCCGTTTTATTGAACACTTCGATTTCAATGAGTTCACTCGTCACTCCACCTCGATCTCGCCCATCCACACTTGGGCCGGGCCATTTTAGGCTAGCCCGAAGCACGACTAGAAGCACGACCGTCCACACGAGAGCTAACGGGCCAGGTTGGCACCACATGAATCATCTGCTGTGCTGGGAATCAAAATTGACGGAAAGGGGGGCACGACGACATGGAGATGGGGCCCAGCAAGACCCAAAGTGGGCACGATGGTCAAACATTAGGCCCAAAGTTAAGAGAAATACTTAACTGAAGGCTCTGTTGTGATACTATTGTTCCCAGCAAGTATTGTTTTTCCGAGGCACTTTCTCAACGATTTCAATTGTGATTACGATTCATTTTATAACCTTATTAGTTCGTGCACTTGGAGGATTACATGATTCGTCAGAAAAAGGAATGATGGTTACTTTTGGTTTGGTGAATCGGAAACAATTTTATAGAAAAATTGAAGTAAAAATTCCAATTTCTTTTCTTTGTCGGAGTGGGGATAGCATTTCTCTTCTGCATGTCTATGGAGTTTTGCAAAACTCAAACACCTCAGAGATAGATATAGAGGTAGGAATTTGTCGAACGAACCACACTCCTTCGTAGACGTCACCTCAAGTTAAGTTGTTGGCTGCTCTTAGCGATTGAGTGCCAACATGAGACCTATTTGTTAGCTTTGAACCGAGAAGGTCCCTCAACCATAGCGTGATACGAACCATTGGCTGGTTAAAATATGCCAAATTCCACCAAATACACAAATAAAACCCAACCATACATGCCCACCCATTGTATCTTCTAAATCGTCTACACTAACAATCCACCCTTCTCCACCAAAAGGAGATTTTAGTAATATAACACTGGGACTGGAGAAAGCAGCAATCAATAGGACTTTCCTAATCCTCCCTTCCTTTCAGGAAGAACGTGAAATTCTTTTTCCTTAAATGGGAGGCAAATAGAGCTCTTGCACATTTTCGTTAATCCATGAACAGAATCTATGTATGTAGACACATGGATCCGTACATCTTGATCGGAAAAGAATCAATAGAAGGAGAATCGGACGATATCTTTCTCGAAACAAGAGGCCTTCCTCCACTAGCAGGTTTCTTCTGAAAACTCTATCTATTCTGGTGTGGATGGCAAGCAGGCCTATATTTCTTGGTTTCAATAGGACTCCTTACGAGCGTTCTTTCTATCTACTATTATCTAAAAATAATCAAGTTATTAATGACTTCATAACTCGTTAAATGCCGAGTAGGTACGAATTCCCCCAATTTGCGACCTACCATAGGGTTTGTTATGTAAATAGGTATATGTTCTTTTCCATTATGAATCGCGCCCCTGCCACAACATTTGCACATTTGGATGCTACTACCGTACTTTCCAGAGGATTAGCTTCCAAGGGTATTTAACCAGCAGTAGATCCTTTAGATTCAACCTCGACTATGTTACACCCTCGGATCGTTGGCAACGAACATTACGAAAGAAATAGCTCGCTAGATTAATTTATGAAAAAACAAAAAAAATCAGTTCGTTTGATCTACAACTTTATCTCTACTGCCCTGTAAAATGGAGTTGCTGGTGAGCTATCCACTCCATCAAATTTCACTTGTTTTAATGAACACTCCAATTTCAATGAGTTCACTCGTCACTCAACCTCGGTCTCCCCCATCCATCTAGAACTAATGGTGAGACTTGGGCCAGGCCATTTTAGGCTAGCCCAAAGCACGACTAGAAGGCACGGAATGACACAAGAACTAGTGGGCCAGGCTAGCACCACATGAATCATATGCCGTGCTGGAACTCAAAATTGACAGAACATGTGGCACGATCCGACATGAAGATGGGGGCCAGCAAGACCCAAAGTGGGCACGATGGTCAAATATTAGGCCCATGTAGCTATTTAGCAGTTCCAAACGCACATGAAACTCACAACATGAGCATACCCAGTCCAATCTTTGTGTAGCGTAGCAGTTATATCTCAAATCCATCCCAAATCCATGGCCACTGGTTAACCATGAAAAAACGATGGATGCCGCCGCCACTCCTCCATTCTCGTCCTCGACAGCCCTCCTCCAGATCTTCGGCAAAAATCAAGATCCACACCTCTCCCTTCCCTGTGAGCTCTTAAGTTTTCACTACCGGCGAGGGAGGAGACTACTTGGAGGTGGTGCAAGACTATGACAAGTTGTTGGCGGCATACATGACATAACTGCAACTGAAGGAGTGAAGGACGACGGTGTCCATGGCGGCCACGTCCACGACACGCCCCTTTCATCCCTCCTCCACCCGTGCCGGCCTATGCCAGCATTAGGTACCAACTCGATCTAATCACTCACATATACACCGTCTCTAGTTCATACAAATCACATATTTGCTAGATAGTTCTCGAGGAAGAAGAAAGGAAAACAAAAGGAGAAAAAGCCGTTGTTCGTCCGTGCCTGATCCTCTCGATGCCTCCCCCCTTCGCTTACTTTGCTTTAAGTAGTGGAAGTAGACGCGCCAGTTGGTGTCTTGGTGTGGTTAATCCAGTCTGTTGGGGAACGTAGTAATTTCAAAAAAAAAATCCTACGCACACGCAAGATCATGGTGATGCATAGCTACGAGAGGGGAGAGTGTCATCTACATACCCCCGTAGACCGTAAGCGGAAGCGTTATGACAACGTGGTTGATGTAGTCGTACGTCTTCACGATCGACCGATCCTCATTACTGAACGTACGACACCTCCGCGTCCAGCACACGTTCAGCTCATTGACGTCCCACGAACTTACGATCCGGTAGAGCTTCCGGGAAGAGCTTCATCAGCACGACGGCATGGTGACGGTGTTGATGAAGCTACCGACGCAGAGCTTCGCCTAAGCACCGCTACGATATGCCTGAGGTGGATTATGGTGGAGGGGGGCACCGCACACGGCTAATAGATCAATGATCAATTGTTGTGTCTCCAATGGGTGCCCCCCTCCTCGTATATAAAGGAATGGCGGAGGGGGAGGGGGCCTGCCTCCTATGGCTCGCCCCATGAGGAGTCCTACTCCCACCCGGAGTAGGACTCCCCCCTTCCAAGTAGGAGTAGGAGAGGAGAAGGGAGAGAAGGAGAGAAGCAAAGGGGGGGGGGGCGCTGCCCCCCTCCTTGTCCAATTCGGACTAGAGGGGGAGGGGCGTGCGGCTGCCCTGGCCGCCCCTCCTCTTCTCCCACTAGGGCCCATTAGGCCCAATATACTCCCCGGGGGGTTCCGGTAATCCCCCGGCACTTCGGTATATCTCCGAAACCTCCCGAAACACTTCCGGTGTCTGAACATAGTCGTCCAATATATCGATCTTTACATCTCAACCATTTCGAGACTCCTCATCATGTCCGTGATCATGTCCGGAACTCCGAACTACCTTCGGTACATCAAATCACAAAAACTCATAATACCGATCGTAACAGAACTTTAAGCATGCGGACCCTACGGGTTCGAGAACTATGTAGACATGGCCGAGACACGTCTCCGGTCAATAACCAATAGCGGAACCTGGATGCTCCTATTGGTTCCTACATATTCTACGAAGATCTTTATCGGTCAAACCGCATAAGAACATACGTTGTTCCCTTTGTCATCGGTATGTTACTTGCTTGAGATCCGATCGTCGGTATTTCAATACCTAGTTCAATCTCGTTACCGACAAGTCTCTTTACTCGTTCCGCAATGCATCATCCCGTAACTAACTCAGTAGTCACATTGCTTGCAAGGCTTGTAGTGATGTGCATTACCGAGAGGGCCCAAAGATACCTCTCCGACAATCGAAGTGAAAAATCCTATTCTCGATCTATGCCAACTCAACGAACACCATCGGAGACACCTGTAGAGCACCTTTATAATCACCCAGTTAAGTTGTGATGTTTGGTAGCACACAAAGTGTTCTTCCGGTAATCGAGAGTTGCATAATCTCATAGTCGTAGGAACATGTATAAGTCATGAAGAAAGCAATAGCAGTAAACTAAATGATCAAGTGCTAAGCTAACGGAATGGGTCATGTCAATCACATTATTCTCCTAATGACGTGATCCCGTTAATCAAATGACAACTCATGTCTATGGCTAGGAAACTCAACCATCTTTCATCAACGAGCTAGTCAAGTAGAGACATACTATTGACACTATGTTTGTCTATGTATTCACACATTTATTATGTTTCCGGTTAATACAATTCTAGCATGAATAATAAACATTTATCATGATATGAGGAAATAAATAATAACTTTATTATTACCTCTAGGGCATATTTCCTTCAGTCTCCCACTTGCACTAGTGTCAATAATCTAGATTACACAGTAATGATTTGTAACACCCATGGAGTCTTGGTGCTGATCATGTTTTGCTTGTGGAAGAGGCTTAGTCAACGGATCTGCAACATTCAGATCCGTATGTATCTTGCAAATCTCTATGTATCCCACCTGGACTTGATCCCGGATGGAATTGAAGTGTCTCTTGATGTGCTTGGTTCTCTTGTGAAATCTGGATTCCTTTGCCAAGGCAATTGCGCCAGTATTGTCACAAAAGATTTTCATTTGACCGGATGCACTAGGTATGACACCTAGCACTACTAGGAAAAGGGCTATAGATGGAAATGACACTAATGGCGCACCAGACATGTGGTGCGCCATTAGTATATACTAATGGCGCACCACCTTCTGATGCGCCATTAGTGTTGAAACTACTAATGGCGCACCCTGCCTACGGTGCGCCATTAGTACCAAATTTTTTTTAACTAGTGCGCCTGTCCAAACATACTAATGGCGCACCGTGGCATGGTGCGCCATTACTAGTTAAACTAGTAATGGCGCACCATGCCACGGTGCGTCATTAGTAACCTTGGCCACCACTTCCACCGAATGCACCCCCTCGATCGCCTTTTCAGTTTTAAAAAAATAAAAGAAAATGATAAAAATGTCAAAAAAATAAAAGAAAATAAGTTTCCCATGTGATATGTGGCCTAGTTGTTGGGAAAATTTGCAAATATGAATTTTGACTTCATTTGCAAAATCTCGCGAGAATTTGTAAAAATGGGCATAACTTTTGCATACTAACTCGGATGAAAAAGTTTTTTATATGAAAAATCATCTACTCGAAAAGTTACATCCAAATTTAACGGGGGAACCCCGTTAAACATTTTCAAAATCCTCAAAAACCTAACAGAAAAAAAGATACGGGACTTTTAATATCTAGAGAGGCAAAAAAATAAAAAAAAATCAAACTTACTAATGGCGCACCTGCCCATGGTGCGCCATTAGTATCTTCCCTCCTTCAAAATTCAAAATAAGTCAAAAAAAATTACTAATGGTGCACCTGACCATGGTGCGCCATTAGTATCTTCCCGCCTTCAAAATTCAAAATAAATAAAAAAAATAAAAAAAATTACTAATGGCGCACCTGCCCGTGGTGCGCCATTAGTATCTTCCCGCCTTCAAAATTCAAAATAAATCAAAAAAATAAAAAAAATTACTAATGGCGCACCCCGCGGTGCGCCATTAGTATGCCGTATATATGGCTGGTCCTCTCCTCCTCTCTTCATTTCATCTTCCCTTCTCTCTTCCACCATACTTCTCCTCTCCGGTGACCTCCTCCTCCTCTCCGGCGACCTCCTCCTCCCTCCTCCCCTCCCCTCCCCTCCCCTCCCCTCCCCTCATGGTTTCTTCTCCCTCCTCTCCGGCGACCTCCTCCTCCCTCCTCCCCTCCCCTCCCCTCCCCTCATGGTTTCTTCTCCCTCCTCTCCGGTGAGCTCCTCCTCCCTCCTCTCCGGTGAGCTCCTCCTCCCTCCTCTCCCTCCTCCCTCCTCTCCGGTGAGGCAAAAAATCCCCTCCTCTTCGGTGAGCTCCTCCTCCCTCCTCTCCGGTGAGCTCCTCCTCCCTCCTCTCCCTCCTCCCTCCTCTCCGGTGAGGCAAAAAATCCCCTCCTCTCCGGTGAGCTCCTCCTCCCTCCTCTCCGGTGAGCTCCTCCTCCCTCCTCTCCGGTGAGCTCCTCCTCCCTCCTCTTCGGTGAGCTCCTCCTCCCTCCTCTCCAGCGAACTCCTCCTCCTCCTCTCCGGCGAACTCCTCTCCGGCAAAAGACCATGGCAACAAGATCCAAAAACAGGAACAAAATTTAAGAATATTGTCGTGCCAAAAAACAAGCAAAAAAAACGAGCAAAAAATGGGCAAAAAATCACGATCCAGATCTAGATTCAAAATGGCGCATCACTAATGGCGCATCACAGGAAAGTGCGCCATTAGTATGCCGCAGTTACTAATGGCGCATCCAGTTGTGGTGCGCCATTAGTATCCAAAGCACCTGGCCCCTGGGAGGCATACTAATGGCGCACCGTGGCCTATACTAATGGCGCACCAGTGGTGCGCCATTAGTATACCAG
The DNA here is from genome assembly GCF_018294505.1 of Triticum aestivum. Taxonomy (NCBI): domain Eukaryota; kingdom Viridiplantae; phylum Streptophyta; class Magnoliopsida; order Poales; family Poaceae; genus Triticum; species Triticum aestivum. The sequence goes on along the minus strand of NC_057797.1, from coordinate 757,333,670 downwards.
ATACTAATGGCGCACCACTGGTGCGCCATTAGTAAAAATTACTAATGGCGTGCTGTTAGTGGCGCACCACAGATGCGCCATTAATGGCCATACTAGGTGCGCCATTAGTAGGGGTTTTTCTAGTAGTGTAGATCGGATATGAACTCCTTCATCCAGACTCCTTCATTTGCTGCTTCCGAAGCAGCTATGTACTCCGCTGCACACGTAGATCCCGCCACGACGCTTTGTTTAGAACTGCTCCAACTAACAGCTCCACCGTTCAATATAAACACGTATCTGGTTTGCGATTTAGAATTGTCCGGATCAGTATCAAAGCTTGCATCGACGTAACCATTTACGACGAGCTCTTTGTTGTTGGGTTTCGTAGTAATTTCAAAAAAATTCCTACGCACACGCAAGATCATGTGATGCATAGCAACGAGGGGAGAGTGTTGTCTACGTACCCAACGCAGACCGACTGCGGAAGCGATGACACGACGTAGAGGAAGTAGTCGTACGTCTTCACGATCCAACCGATCAAGCACCGAAACTACGGCACCTCCGAGTTCGAGCACACGTTCAGCTCGATGACGATCCCCGGACTCCGATCCAGCAAAGTGTCGGGGAAGAGTTCCGTCAGCACGACGGCATGGTGACGATCTTGATGAACTACAGCAGCAGGGCTTCGCCTAAACTCCGCTACAGTATTATCGAGGTATATGGTGGCAGGGGGCACCGCACACGGCTAAGGAATAGATCACGTGGATCAACTTGTTGTGTCTTTGGTGCTAGCCCTGCCCCTCTATTTATATGTTGAGCCCCGGGGTCGAAACTTGGAGCAAAAGCCTCCTCAAAGTCGGTTTTGCCCGAAAGGCAAGAGTCCCACTCGGACTCCAGGACCAAACGCCACAATCCTTGGCGTCTGGCCCAAACGCCATGGGCCTCGGCGTCTGGCCCAGGGCCAGACGCCAGGGTCTCCGGCGTTTGGCCCCCTGGCCTCCGCAAAACTCCTTTTTGCACCGATCTAAAGCCTCATGGGCTTGACCCCTTGGCCTAACCATATCATCCAATATATGAATCTTTACGTCTCGACCATTTCGAGACTCCTCGTCATGTCCCCGATCTCATCCGGGACTCCGAACTCCTTCGGTTCATCAAAACATGTAAACTCATAATATAACTGTCATCGTAACTTTAAGCGTGCGGACCCTACGGGTTCGAGAACAATGTAGACATGACCGAGACACATCTCCGGTCAATAACCAATAGCGGGACCTGGATGCCCATATTGGCTCCTACATATTCTACGAAGATCTTTATCGGTCAAACCGCATAACAACATACGCTGTTCCCTTTGTCATCGGTATGTTACTTGCCCGAGATTCGATCGTCGGTATCCAATACCTAGTTCAATCTCGTTACTGGCAAGTCTCTTTACTCGTTCCGTAATACATCATCTCACAACTAACATATTAGTTGCAGTGCTTGCAAGGCTTATGTGATGTGCATTACCGAGAGGGCCCAGAGATACCTCTCCGACAATCGGAGTGACAAATCCTAATCTCGAAATACGCCAACCCAACATCTACTTTTGGAGACACCTGTAATGCTCCTTTATAATCACCCAGTTACGTTGTGACGTTTGGTAGCACCCAAGGTGTTCCTCCGGCAAACGGGAGTTGCATAATCTCATAGTTATAGGAACATGTATAAGTCATGAAGAAAGCAATAGCAACATACTAAAGATCAGGTGCTAAGCTAATGGAATGGGTCATGTCAATCAGATCATTCAACTAATGATGTGACCTCGTTACTCAAATAACAACTCTTTTGTCTATGGTTAGGAAACATAACCATCTTTGATTAACGAGCTAGTCAAGTAGAGGCATACTAGTGACACTCTGTTTGTCTATGTATTCACACATGTATTATGTTTCCGGTTAATACAATTCTAGCATGAATAATAAACATTTATCATGATATAAGGAAATAAATAATAACTTTATTATTGCCTCTAGGGCATATTTCCTTCATTTGTCACCTCCATAAACGAGAAACATATCCTTAGTCCTTTTCAGGTATTTCAGGATGTTCTTGATCGCTGTCCAGTGATCCACTCATGGATTACTTTGGTACCTCCCTGCTAAACTAATAGCAAGCCACACATCAGGTGTGGCACACAGCATTGCATAAATGATAGAGCTTATGGCTGAAGCATAGGGAACACTTTTCATTTTCTCTCTATCTTCTGCAGTGGTCAGGCATTAAGTCTTACTCAACTTCACACCTTGTAACACAGGCAAGAACCCTTTCTTTGCTTGATCCATTTTGAACTTCTTCAAAACTTTATCAAGGTATGTGCTTTGTGAAAGTCTAATTAAGCGTCTTGATCTATCTCTATAGATCTTGATGCCCAATATATAAGCATCTTCTCCGAGGTCTTTCATTGAAAAACTCTTATTCAAGTATCCTTTTATGCTGTCCAGAAATTCTATATCATTTCCAATCAACAATATGTCATCCACATATAATATTAGAAATGCTCAAGAGCTCCCACTCATTCTTGTAAATACAGACTTCTCCAAAAGTCTGTATGAAACCATATGCTTTGATCACACTATCAAAACGTTTATTCCAACTCTGAGAGGCTTGCACCAGTCCATAAATGGATCGCTGGAGCTTGCACACTTTGTTAGCTCCCTTTGGATCGACAAAACCTTCTGGTTGCATCATATACAACTCTTCTTCCAGAAATCCATTCAGGAATGCAGTTTTGACATGCATTTGCCAAATTTCATAATCATAAAATGTGGTAATTGCTAACATGATTTGGACAGACTTAAGCATCGCTGCGGGTGAGAAAGTATCATCGTAGTCAACCCCTTGAACTTGTCGAAAACCTTTCGCAACAAGTCGAGCTTTGTAGACAGTAACATTACCGCCAGCGTCAGTCTTCTTCTTGAAGATCCATTTATTCTCGATGGCTTGCCGGTCATCGAGCAAGTCAACCAAAGTCCACACTTTGTTCTCATACATGGATTCCATCTCAGATTTCATGGCCTCAAGCCATTTTGCGGAATCTAGGCTCATCATCGCTTCTTCATAGTTCGTAGGTTCATCATGGTCAAGTAACATGACTTCCAGAACAGGATTACCGTACCACTCTGGTGCAGATCTTACTCTGGTTGACCTACGAGGTTAGGTAGTAACTTGATCTGAAGTTTCATTATCATCATCATTAGCTTCCTCACTAATTGGTGTAGGTGTCACATGAACCGGTTTCTGTGATGAACTACTTTCCACTAAGGGAGCAAGTACAGTTACTCATTAAGTTCTACTTTCCTCCCACTCACTTCTTTCGAGAGAAACTCCTTCTCTAGAAAAGATCCATTCTTAGCAACAAATGTCTTGCCTTCGGCTCTGTGATAGAAGGTGTACCCAATAGTTTTCTTTGGATATCCTATGAAGACACATTTCTCCGATTTGGGTTCGAGCTTATCAGGTTGAAACTTTTTCACATAAGCATCGCAGCCCCAAACTTTAAGAAATGACAACTTTGGTTTCTTGCCAAACCACGGTTCATAAAGGCATCGTCTCAATGGATTTTGATGGTGCCCTATTTAACGTGAATGCAACCGTCTCTAAAGCATAACCCCAAAACGATAGCGGTAAATCAGTAAGAGACATCATAGATCGCATCATATCTAGTAAAGTACGATTACGACGTTTGGACACACCATTACGCTATGGTATTCCGGGTGGCGTGAGTTGCGAAACTATTCCGCATTGTTTCAAATGTAAACCAAACTCATAACTCAAATATTCTCCTCCACGATCAGATTGTAGAAACTTTATTTTCTTGTTACGATGATTTTCCACTTCATTCTGAAATTTTTTGAACTTTTCAAATGTTTCAGACTTATGTTTCATTAAGAAGATATACCTATATCTACTCACACTAGTAGAAAAAGGGTCAAATGTGAAGCACACTAGTGCCGGTTTGAATTTGAGCCGGCACTAATGTGTCGATTAGTGCCGGTTCCAACGGCTAGGCGGGCGGACATCATTAGTACCGATTCGTGGCGAACCTTTAGCACCGGTTCGTGCCACGAACCGGTACTAAACACTACAAAAAAATACACTTCCGTGATGATACGTGTTTGTCACAGTAGGTCGCTTTTTTTGTCATGCATGTTCATCTATGACAAATTTATGACAGAATCAAGATAGTCATACTTGTGTTGTCGTAGAAGTGTTCCATGACATTACCAAAATTATCATCACGGAAGTGTCCACTTCCATGACGATAAATCGCGCGTCACAGAAGTGCTTTCGTCAAGGGTGACCGACACATGGCATCCACCATAACGGAACGCCGTTAAGCTATCGGGTCGGGTTTTGGATCCGATAACTCGTTAACAACCCCGGCCAATGGGGATTTTCCACGTGTAAAATCATCATTGGCTAGAGGAAACACGTGTCGGCTCATCGTCGGGACAGATGTCATCCACTCACTAGACAGAAGGCGCCTATGATACGTCGACACGTGGCACGGCCCAACAAGTTTAAATGGGCCGGCCCAACTAAAGGCCCACAAGATTTTGCGGACCATAATGGGCTGGCCCAGCTAAAGGCCCACGAGATTTTGCGGACCATAATGGGCTGGCCCAGCTAATGACCCACAAGATTTCACGGGCCATAATTGGCCAGCCCAGGTAAAGGCCCACAAGATTTTCGTGTGCCATAATAGGCCGGCCCAGGTAAAGGCCCACGGTGACTCTAGCCCATAATGAACAGTAGTTTTCTTTATACCCGTTAACGGCCCGTGATTTACATGGGCCATTTCCAGCCAGTGTTAGCTTTTGGCCTATTGACGGCCCATACGTTCTTGGGCTCCTTTTCGGCCCTCGATTACTTTCGGCCCGTTACTGGCCTGTTCCCCTAATGGGCCAAATTCAGCCCATGGCAAGAGTCGGCCCATTACTGGCCTATTCCACTAATGGGCCAAATTCGGCCCATGGCAAGAGTCAGCCCGTTACTGGCCTGTTACCCTAATGGGCCAAATTCAGCCCATGGCAAGAGTCGGCCCGTTTCTGGCCTGTTAACCCGTTGTGCCGTTTCCAGCCTGTCCTATATTCTGGCCATTAACGACCCGTTATGCCTGTGACAGAATTAAGCCTTTGCTGTCCTATGGCCTGTTAACGACCTGTTATCGTGCTGGGCCGATACCAATTACGCCCGATTATGGCCCATGTAGACCCATTTATCCGACGGCCCGAGGCCCACCGATTACAGGCCCATTTATCGACGGCCCGTAGGAGACCCATGGATCCTACGGCCCGTATATGGCCCATGGTAGTTGCAGCCACTAGCAAACCAGGGAAAAAGAAGACTAGGAAATAAATAAGGCCGAAACTAATGCTAGGCTATTAAGGCGATTGCACAGATTACATCCACTCGGCATCAAAGATCGCCACCAGTGCAAATATAGGGAACACCCTACACTATACAAAAATGGCTTGCTGTTTTCTTTAGGCGGTGGCTGCATGTTAAGAATAAATTTTGTATCGCACCAAAACAAATTACAATTATATAACAAAAGGAAGGTTGGCATAAAACTTAACAGTCTAGCAGATAAATGCACCACCAGAAGTTCAGAAGCTCTGTTCATTTGACTTGACTGTTACGTTTTCATGCTGTATTGTACGATAGAGCACCATAACCCTCGCCTTCATTTCCCCTAGGCTCCTGAACAACATAGCAAATGTCTGATAGTCTGGTTTCAAAACCATACATATCTTGACGACATTGAGCAATGTTTCTCCTTATTTCACAAAGGGTCTCTGTTAGGAATGGACTTGTGTCTGGAGCGCAGATACAACATTGCTTTGAGCTTGCATATCTTGATCATGAGGCAGTTTGGACGATATTGCCTAAACAACCAACTCATTATTACGCAGGAACGTGCTTTTGGCACTGTTAGTGGACAGGTACTGATCCACTGCAGCAAGAGCTGACATTGCGGTTATAGTTGCCTCGCCACCTTCAGAAGGTGGCGGTTCCACCATTTTTTCCATAGCTCACTGAAAATTTGAGGTTTTACATTAGTAGTACCAGAACATAAGATATTAAGGAGGCAGCAAAACCAAAAAAATAGCTTTGGTCTATATACAGAACTTATTCTGGTGAACCCATGTAAAATATCAGTTGTATTTTATTGCAAAGTACATAATAAAACCAGGTTCCAAACATATGACCATGTACCATCACTAATATATTGTCTATTTCTTCACATTGTATTGAGGGCTAAGGATAAAGAGACGAAGTTTACAATACGGTAAGCATAGTATGACGTCATTCATATCACAAAACAACTGAGAACAGACAAACATGCAATTGTAACATTGTGTGGGCAAGTCTAGCACGGAACTAGATTACGGGTCAAGATCAAAGGAACATCACTCCTCTCTTTTAAACCTTGTAAGGTGCAATGATACGCTAAGACAATTGTGTATAAAATTGAAAAGAGTAAAAGACATTGGCTGCAAACCATGCAGTTCAAGGCACAAGTCAGAGTAAGTAGTAGTTAAAAGGCATGAGGATTAAGGACTTACAATAGCGGCTTTGACTGGTGTAGTCATGCCCTTCTTCTTGCTGGTGTGACAGTCCTTGAAGATTTCCACAGCATTTGGTTCAGGTACTTTTTGGTCCTTGCGGGCTTTCCTCTGCATTTGGAACAAGTCAATATAGATCTGATAATATGGTACAGCGAAAAGAGTGAAACAGTAGCTAATTACAAGAGCCTCGCAGTGTGCAATATAGCTACGAGATCATGTCGTCTGTTGGAATTTCACTTTCTTACGGTTGGCCTTGTTCTTTGAACGGTTCACCTACAAGAAGATAGATTTGTGTGGCACATGCGTAAATAGGACTTCAACATGTGATCTGATGACATATATATAATGTACCTGATACTTCGGATCAGACCAGTGTTTAACGAGGCCTCTCCAGTCTTCATCAGATATATTTTCCACTGGAGATGTTTGGGCAAGTTCACTGTTAGCCTTGCCTTCAAAGTGAGTTTTCCTCAAGTTATACCGATACTGTCGCAGAGCAAACTTGAAAACATGGGTGCAAGCTTGTCTGGTTGCATCATCTTGGCTATCCAACTTGAACCTCATCCGTTGAAAATTATGGGAGTCTCACTATCAGCAACCTAGAAAGTATTGGACAGAGCAAGACGATATTACTATTTTCCATACATAACCATACTTACAGATAAATGGTCGAGGAAGATGTTGAACTGGGTTTCGTCTTTGTCATTCCTGTACTGAATCCATGTTAGGAGGATACATACATGACACCTAACAGCAACCGTGTAGCAGCGGCTGTGCGTGCGTGCCGTGGGTGGCCCGTTCCTTTCCTTTCCACGGCGACTGTATCGCATGTGTCCAGGTCGGCCCAAAGGATGTCACGTGGAGCAGCGGCTGTGCGTGCGTGCCGTGGGTGGCCCGTTCCTTTCCTTTCCACGGCGACTGTATCGCGTGTGTCCAGGTCGGCCCAAAGGATGTTGAGGACGAACAGGGGTTGGTTGGTTGGTGGTAAACCTTGTGGAGGGGTGATTTTGCGCAAAATTTTCTAGATTACTGTATAGCCTTTTATGGCATGCCTAGCCACGGTCAAATTTGCGAGTCGTGTGCCACGTAGGCAAGGTAATCCTCGCTAAACCCTAAACCTTCACTTACTTAACTGAAGGCTCTGTTGTGATACTATTGTTCCCAGCAAGCATTGTTTCTTTCTCACTGAAAAACCTCGCCAATTTCATTTTTGAAAAAAATAACAATTTGTTTGCTCTACAACTTTTTCTCTACCGTCCTGTAAAATGGAGCTGGTGAGCTTTCCACTCCACCAAATTTCATCCGTTTTATTGAACACTTTAATTTCAATGAGTTCACTCGTCACTCCACCTCGATCTCCCCCATCCACACTTGGGTCGGGCCATTTTAGGCTAGCCCGAAGCACGACTAGAAGCACGACCATCCACACGAGAACTAACGGGCCAGGTTGGCACCACATGGATCATCTGCCGTGCTGGGAATCAAAATTAACAAAACGGGTGGCACGACACGACATGAAGATGGGGGCCAGCAAGGCCCAAAGTGGGCACGATGGTCAAACATTAGGCCCATGTAGCTATTTAGCAGTTTTTGAACGCACATGAAACTCACAACACGAGCATACTCAATTCAATCTTTGTGTACCGTACTAGTTATATCTCAAATCCATCCCAAATCCATGGCCACTGGTTAACCGTGAAAAAACGATGGCCGCCGCCGCCACTCCTCCATTCTCGTCCTCGACAACCCTCCTCTAGTTCTTCGGCAAAAATCCAGATCCACACCTCTCCCTTCCCGTGAGCTCTTAAGTTTTGACTACCGGCAAGGGAGGAGACTGCTTGGTGGTGGTGCAAGACTATGGCAAGTTGTTGGCTACATACATGGCATAGTTGCAGCTGAAGGAGTGAAGGACGACGGTGTCCATGGCGGCTACGTCCACGACACGCCCCTTTCACCCATCCTCCACCCATGCCGGCCTATGCCAACATTAGGTACCAACCCGATCTAATCACTCACATATACACCGTCTCTAGTTCATACAAATCACATATTGGGTAGATAGTTCTTGAGGAAGAAGAAAGGAAAACAAAAGGAGAAAAAGCCGTTGTTCGTCCATGCTTGATCCTCTGGATGCCTCCCCTCTTCGCTTCCTTTGCTTTAAGTAGTGGAATTAGACGCGCCGGTTGGTGTCTTGGTGTGGTTGACCCAGTCAACTCTGATATATCTTTGGTTAGGCTGCACTAGTCGAGCTGGTGTTGTGATAACGCTCTCCTTCTCTTGGTTGGCTACCATGCGAGCGTTTCATGTCTCGTTGTCAGCTGAGTTGGCTGCCATGGTAGAATTTTTGGTTGTCATGGCAGCGGTTTGAGTTGGTGTGGCATTGGGGATCCTGACATTCCCTGGACCTTGAGAACTCGGAGGGGTCAGACCACTCCACGAGGATTTGTTTGCAGCAGGCGGTTGGTGTGCGGGCGTGACCTCGTGTCGAGGATCTCAACCGACTTCAATGGAGATGATGTAGCCATAGGTAATTCTTGGCGCCTGACGTTCCCGGCGTGAGGAATTTGTGCAGTTGGTGTTGTAGGGACAAGGGCTTGTTTTCTTGATCTTTATGAATTGGAGGTGGATTTGAGGAAGGACACAAGGGGGAAAACACTCAAATAGGACAAGATCCACATCAAGTACTCCTCAAATCACAAGCAATACATCGGGTGCATCAAGATCCAAAGACAACGAGTGAAATAAAGATACAAGGGTAGTTCTTGAGAGGAAGTTCTTCTCCAAATCTCATGAGAAAGGTCAAGGTCTTGATAATCCTATGGTGGGGATTCTTCTCCGTCAGAAGGCCTTGATAACCATTGAAGGTTCTACTCCACATAGGAGGGATCCCACATGAGGAAGTAGATGAGCTAAGCTCTCTCGATTCTCTAATTTTAACAAATCCTTATTCTGAGGCAGAGGTGAGGTATATATAGTGATAGCCACGAAGGGGTATGTGAGGAGGGGGTACATGGGCTTGACCCAACTCAGTGCATGCTGGCACGAGTCAAATGTTCCGTCAGTTTCAGACATTCCGACATGTTGGACATTCCAAGGTAATGTCTAGGCAGTGTCCGACCTGGAACAGAGGGCTCTGTCGGAATGTCCGACTTTCCTGCAGCTTGAAGGCCGGTTTCTTCCCCACTATTTCTTCTTCACTTCTAAGCCTCCCTCTTGGATGGTGTAGTCATTCTATTGTGCTTGCACTCCTCCTCATCATCCGTGAAGCTCCGCGTAACCTATACATGCATGAAGGAGGGTCAGGTAGTATATCATCCAAGAGAGAACCAAAATAGACACACATAAAGGATAGAGTTCACCTTAGTACATGCGATGCGTTTGTTCCTTGGTGATGGAGCCACGTCCATAGTTGCATGAGTCAAACTTGTCAAGCACCATGGGAAATATCGTACTGGGATCGAAATCCAAATCACCATGGAAAAGAGATAGACTGGAGTCGTTGCATGAGTCGAACTTGTCAAGCACCATGTACGCATCATCCCGAGGCTTGACATGGCCTCTCTTCAATGTCACACCGCCTTATAATTCCCGCAACAGGAGAAAATTGAACGAAGACTTGAAAAAATAAATGTGGTTAACGTTAATGCAATACCAATCATTCAAGTGAGGATTCACCACTACAAAAAAAGACACGTCTTTTCTATGTCGTGGCTTCTTCCCTACACGCATCTTCTAGCAGCCGCTCCTCCTCGATTTCCATCCTTCGGGCCGCCTCTAGGCTTAGTCTCCGCCATCCTAACTTTCAAATTTCAATATCTGGTCATGACTTAATCTTGCACCCGGTGTCATGGCCGTGTACTTACACACGTGCAGTGCTGCACTCTTGCTTGAGTTTTTCTTCAGTGTTGCAAGTCCTTTCGTTGTTGTCTACTAATAATCCAATACAACTTCAATTGTTTTATTGGTTCCATAGCGATACACGGGCATTATGATGGCAGCACAAGTAGAGAAGGAAGGAAAATGAGCAAAAAAAAAAAAACCAGTAAAAATATGGACAACCGACTAGGCCCATATCTCCTGCAGCATGGTGTGTGGGGTGAGGGATGCACGCAACATATCATCGTCATCAACTTCATCCTCCACCTCCAGATCATCGGGGAGAAGCTGCCAAATGTGGTTCCATGCCGCCGTCATCACCTCACGTCGTGGACCTACGTGGCTACTGTTAGCCCATTGCCAATCAGTGTGACATTGCCTTATTTAGCTGATCCGCATGACATTGTTGATCAACGAGGTCATGTAAATACTGATTGACTGATATTTATATAGTACTCCCTCTGTAAACTAATATAAGAGCATTTAGATCACTAAAATAGTAACCTAAACACTCTTATATTAGTTTACGGAGGGAGTACATCAAAGCGTAATGATCAAAGTTAACATACATACACCTCAAGTTCAAGTTTCCGCTGAACCCCACGAGAAATAAAATTGGGGTCTGGAATTTCCATCCATGGTCATTGAGTTGACTCACTCGTAGGGGTTCCTGAACTGCTTGAGCAGGTCGGGAATGTCATAGGCGAGCATGTCGTCAACGTCCTTCATCATCTTGGTATGGAGCCGCTCGAAGCGGTCGAAGTTGTAGGCGCTGAGCGTGTCCCGGTACTCGTCGACGTTGGGGAAGTCGCCCGGCGGCAGGTGCATCTCCTTCTGCACCTTGGCGAACTGCTCGTCCAGCGTCTCCAGCAGCTTCTGCTGCGCCTTGGCCTTCCCCATCAGCGCCGGCATCTGGTTCTTGAGGTGCCCCACGATGTGCGCGTGCACCTTGGCCGACCGCGCCCGCTTCACGAACTCGTTGATCCGCCGGTCGCACGCCTTCTTTGGGATGTCGTTGAGGTCCGAGAGGAGGTCCTCCTGCTCCCTCACGAACAGCTCTGATCCCAGCGGCCCCGCCGCCGTCTCCCGGATCGGCTTGTCGTTGAACGATCTGCGAACATAATTTAGTGTAATCATTGACGATGATGCTACATTGTTAAATGTTACATAATTTAGTGTAATCATCGACAATGATACTACTGTTGCATCAGAATATTGATCGATGAATGTACCCAATGTAGACACGCATGACCTCCGGCGTGTTGAGGACCTTCCCCAGCGACCACAGGAGTGCTCCGTAGACCCTCATCAGCTGATCAAAACATTCAGTCAAAACCAGAGTCATCAATGGCTTAAAGTCAACTTGGACACCATATTTGCCGCCACTTGTGATGAGGAAAACTTCGTATGCGAAAAATAGGTGTGAAACTGATATCAATAGCTTTCGATGAACCTCATTAGATATCTGTTATCTAACACTTGGATATGAAACCTTGCACAAGTATAAAATATGTACATTATTGTGTGCTTGCTTTCACTGGAGATATCAGTTGCTTTCAATCAGCATAATTGGACATCCTATTATCTAAATCTTAGATATGGAGCTGTCAAGGGGTATCAATATGTCCATTATTGCACCTTTGCTTCAACCAACCTGTTTATTCTATCTGCTGCCACTTGAGATATGAAATCTTCAGATTTGTGCACCACTCTTGTTTCAGGAATAATGAGCAAAAGTGGAATATGCTCAAAAACTGATTTGAGGCTAGAGGAAGGCATGGCAATGAGCAGGCATATTCACTCACCTGCTGTGCGTCAACTTGGTCTGCTTTGTTGAGAACTATGCGTATCTTGTCATCATGCCCACGCAGCGACCCGATCACACGCTTGAACTCGTCGCTGATGTCGAGCTTATGGGGATCGAACAGGAGAAGGATGAGGTCAGACTTGGCCGCAAACCACGATGTGACTCCGGTGAAATCGTAGCTGCGTTGCGTTCGCTGCTTCTCCCCTGATAACACCCCGGGAGTGTCCACGAAGGAAATGTGATCCAGTAACTTGGCAAACAAAATGAAGCTCAATACTGTTAGTTATCTCCTACAAGCTACAGAAAATGGTGAGGTGAATACTGGGCGCAAGAGAGTATATATACTGGATGAGGCATCTGAGAGCACTCAAACTTGGATAAAAACGCCGTTCCGAACGCCGACAAGCCGCTGTATGGCATGTCAGCCTGCACCGCAATTGTGTTTCCAGGGATGCATCTTTCATCTGGCCCAGTCTGGAGCAGTGGAAAAATGCATCATCAAAGTGGGTGCGGAAGATATCTACTGGGATAAAATATTTCAAACTGGCATTAGCCAAGGTTAGGCCGCGACATCGACATCTCCATGGGGAACTTACAGTAACAACAACAAATCTATCGGTCGTAGGCTCTGGTCCAATATGAGAACCTATACAAAAGTAATATCAGCGATACTATTAAATGATAGTCAAGAAAGGAAGAGATGAAAAAGAAAAGGTACAACCGATTCTCAAATCTCATTTACCGACAGGAGGAAAGGGAAGGTGCAACAACCCAACTTGCTTACCTGGATAACTTGACTTTAGTAAATGCTTTATGAATGTGGTTTTTCCAGTAGAGTATTGACCCAATAGCATGATCATTGGCTTCGCATCGAAATCGCTGCTAGTCTACAAATAAGATAGCTTCAAATACTTGTCATTGAAACTATTATGGAAAGTGAAGCACATCAATTTGTCCCCATTGTGGGAGCTTCTTCAGGGAAAAATTCTGGCTCAGCAGAGTAACTCGTTAAGCCAGGCTAAGACTCACCAGCAAAGGTGAAACGAAGTCATTATATTGGTAAGTTTTTTCTAGAGGTCTCAATTTCTCAATGTATGCTTTCTTTAGTCCATCGATTATCGAGGTAACTGATTTCATCGCTATCTGCAAAATGAAAAAAATATTTATTGTGATGCAGTACTTGAAGCGATAATAAACTAACAGATCATCTGCAGCCCTGCACACAGCTCGCTGATGTACCTTCTTTCCCGACTTCGAGTTAAACCAGTTAGCTGACATAGACGTTTGGACTGGATGGTACCCTGCGTGATCAGCGAGAATAACAACCAGAATTAGCTTGCGGGCTAGATGGAAAAAAGTTCGCTTGACTCTGTATTCTGCAGTTAGATAGCCATGTAACAAACTAACTCGTACCAGTGAGGTCGGAGCTGCTCTTGTGTGCCGCACTCTTTTTCTTCGAGGATGGAGAAGATACAAAGAAGTTTGAGTGAGAAAAAAGTATCTACCCTGTTGCTCATGATGAAACATATGGATTAATGTAGACATACTAGTTTCTTCTCCAGACCTTCCATTGTCGGAGGCTGCAAGGTCCCCAAATCTGAAGCAAAAGGAAGCAGTAAGTCTGCCAATAGTTTTCGATGCAAAGTCGATTGAAATTGGCTAGTAATGTGAGTATCTATCAGCTACACCTGCATGTGCAAGGGTGTCTTGACTTATGTCTTGCCCTGCCTGTGCCAGAGAAACCAGCTGCACATTCCCATCCGTTGTAAGTTTTAACGCATGATCATAATCATATCGGTTGCAAGAACATATCAACATATGCAGATGCAGATACCAAATAAAAGTACACCGGTAGCATGGTCAAACCTGCATTGCAGTCATAAACTCCGCGAATCCAAGATAACCCTGACGTTTCGAATCAGCAATTGCCCAGACCTGATGAATGAAGATGGAGAAAAAAATATATGTGTTGGTAACAGAGGTGCAGATTTTGTGTGATGAAAATTCAGTGGGAAAAAAACATATGTATCTTCGACGGATCCTTCACCTGCTTGAGGTCGTCCCTGGAGAGCTTGGACATGGCGAAGAACTTGAGCGCATCCTTCCCAGTCAGTCGGCCGTCCGCGTCTGCCGTCCGCGCGTACGGACACCGACGACATCGAACCAAAGTCAGCGAAATTCGCCGACAAATCGACGGCGAAACCGAATCAACAGGGGAATTAAAAATGGAACGGACCGTCGTCGGCGAGGTAGAACCAGCGGAGGTAGACGCTGCGCTGCTCCTTGAGGCCCCATGATCTCGTGGGCGACGAGTCCGCCGACGACGACGCCATGCCGGCGGCCCGTTTCTCTCCAGTCGGGAGAGGGGGGAGAGGACGAGGAACGCCTGGAGACGAGAACGCAGGCGTGCATGGCGCCCGCTTAATGGCCGCGATCGCGCGCGCGGCAAATGCGGCGCTGCCCTTGGTTCACGTGACTCGACTCGGCAACGTGGCAAACAGGGGAATCGCCGCATTTTTTATTTTTTTGATTTGAGGGACGATCCACTAACACAGATATTAGGCCGCGCATACCGATCTGACTGGGACACAAATAATTAGGCCCACGAGTTCATCGATTTTAAAACAAGATTCATCAGTTTTAATTTCTTTTAATCAATTTCTAAAGAAGCACATTAAATTTAGAAAAAAAAAACCCGAACAAAACCGTTCCAATAAAAAAAGAACAAGAAGAAGGAAGAAAGAAGAAAAGACAATGTAACTGAGCATATTATAGCCGAAGCTCCTATTTCCTTCGTGGGTCTGTTTTTTTTGAGGCAATTACACGAAGCTTTTATTAATCCGTCACAACGTTTACATGGACGAAAGGAATACCGTCCTCGCGGGTCTGATGATAGCAACCATATGCGCACCCCGGCCCGAAGGAATAGGCCCTCTCGTTACTCTGTTTTTGCATTTTTTCTGTGGGTCTTCTTTTCTTTATTCGTGTTTTTCTTTTTCGTTATTTCATTTTATTTCCTATTTTCCCTTTCTATTTTATGTTATTTTATTTCTTGCTTTCCTAAGTTCACAAACATTTTTAAAAATTCATAACCCTTTTTGAAATCATGACCTATTTTAAAATGAATGAACATTTTTGAAAAGTACAAACAATTTTGCAATTTGAACTTTTTTTAGAATTTGAGAACAACTTTTGAAATCCGCAAAAAAATGTATTAAATACACACAAGGCGGAATGGTTGGAGAAAACATCGATGGGGAGCTGGTCATGCGTGGCAGGGACATAATGAGACGAATGAAACAACTACATACCCTCCTTTAATAGTAGAGAAGATACAATCAATATCTCTGCATCCAATGCGTACTCTCACACAGTCGGGGCAATATAGAGTAACAAGATCAACTTCCAAAGGGATCCCAACTAAAGAGGAGACATACACAAAGATTCTTTTCATATCACTTCTTAGGAGGCACATTTCCAACTTTAACCCATGCAATTTCTATAACACATTTTCTCCCTACTGCAGCACACCATGGTGCCAGTGTAACAGCCGCTCCACGGGAATTTCAAAGTCATGCGATCATGATAACATGTTTTAACAACCTCTCTAGCATTAGGAAATCACGTAGCATACACATCAACACCTAGAGGACGTGTTGTGCAATGTCAGCCAGTTGCAAATGAGATGGAATGGTGTGTCTGCCTCTTGATCATGTTAGGCCAACCTCGCTTCTTCAGATTTGTCATTCGTTAGGATCCTCTCCCAAACCACTGAAATAATTTGCACTTAGGTTCAAACTTTGCATGCCAGAGCTTGGAGAAATTGCTGTTAGTGACTCTACTTAATTATTAGGTGGCTTTGTGCATTATTGTGTGCTACTACCGTTTGCGTGTCATACTGGCAATAATGTGTATCAATCTGTTTTTTTTCTTAACCTAAGCTTGTTTGAAACTTTCTAATACCATTCGCCTACTGGACGCCAATTAATTCAACGTTGGGCATCGGCCTCCATTCGTCAAATTTGAAGATACTATGTACTAAGCACGACACCAAACAAAAACGTTAACATGTCAACGTTGATGATAAGTGCAATATAACATGCCGCCATTCATGATAAGTGGAATATTGATATATCCAAACAACAAACATGAATTTCTTAGTGATACTTAAGCGTCATGGAACAAACAAGAGTCAACGAATATGTTGAGAACTTTGCTTCGGTACACCCCCTAGAAAAGTTTGATGCGGATTAAATGTGGAGATTAGAATTACCCCTTCAATCAAAAAGGGTACTAATATCTGGCTCGTTCGGGACGATGGTCAGAACCAACCCGCGGTGACAACTCCGCATCAGCTCCACCTTTTCGGAGTTGTAAGTCTTGTACTTGTTCGCATAATGAATCCCAAGACCCTTGTCCTCGATCAGATTGATTGCTTTCAGCGTGTAATCTTGTAGCTTGCACACAACCCGGTCTGACCGCTTCTTCATTTCTGAGGCAGGAGCTGTATAGCCATTGAACTCCCCGATCTTTTCTGCCCTGAAACTGTCGTAAGTCCAACTATATTCATGTCGTAAGTCCAACTATATTTCTTTCCAGGCGTCCACCCAGCTCATGTCGCCGCCGAACACGACGTTCTCCCCGCTGCTACACGGCGTGCTCTGCTTGAGTGTAGCGCTCCATGCAGCGCACCGATTCCGGTGGGCAGGGGGGCTCGAGCTGGGTCGTGGCGATGCGGATTGGCTTCATCGCCGTCATCGACCCCAGCTCGAGGCCTGGGATAATGTCGGCCTCTAGATAGCTTTTGCCTGTTGCCGTGGTGGTGAACTTCCAGCGCGCGTGATTCTCCATAGGAACCTTGCTCAGCTGTGACAACCGCGATGAAGATGTCAAAAGGGAATGATACGAAATAGTGACAGTAAGACTACCATTATGCAGAAGCTTTTGTCTTTCCGTTCTTCCAGGGAGATCGGTGAACAGTGGTACTCTTTCCACCATGAGAAACTCTGACAGATCCTTAGAATGTATGGAGTGAATTCCTGAACGTCGAACAAGTTATATAACGGATAAGGATGGAAACGTGGAGTTGAATCAACAGTGCACATGACTTATCATGGGCTTTAGTTACCTGGAAGAAAATCACATCTGGCTGATGTTTCTTCACGCAGCCGCTGATATCCTCCATTCTTCTATAGACCACAATGTCATCACGGGACCAAACGTTGTAGGTCATGAACTTGATCTGCTTCTCTGGGTCCTAATGACGTCAACGAAAGATTATCAGCTCAACATCTGTTTATAGGGAGGCTGTCAGAGTTTCAAGAAAATCTACCAAACATTTCAGAGAAAGTACCAGAGTTCCAAAGTAGGATCAAACATTTCAACATAGCTCGCGTAAGCAGGTACAGTCGGAAACAAACAAAGGAAAAGATCGGCCGTATCAAAGAATACCATTTTTCCTTGGAGTTGCTATTCGGCTTCTCTCGGCAGAGTTCTGAACTCCTGATCCTCTGCATAAAACCCAGGGGAAACTCAAAGATCATTGTATCCTATATATAACCCTGCAGGTGCAGGCTTAATTGATGACACGGGAAAGGAAGAGGCCTAGGTTGAGTACGGAGAATTGGAGACAGAACACGAAAGGATACATTGATGCTGCCAACCTATTGATGATCGAATTGATACGGGCACTAGGAAATTAAATTTTTGTAACTGAAGTTTGAACTTCTATAGGAGTTTACTGGTGGTAGAGTCTAGAGAGTACACATGGAAATTAACGGCCGTTGTGGCCAGCAAGACCCACACCGAGAGCCTGTGGTGCTTTGGTCACATCGATCAACGGCTGTTGAAGCTGTATGAGGATGGTGTCATGAGCGGTAGTCCAGTCTCCATTTTTTTTGTGTGTGGCCCTGCACTTCTTCACCACATGGATGGCGCAGCTGAGTGTCTGAGTGAAGACATCCACAATCCAAGGTGATTAGATCTTTTTTCTTGGTGTTGATGCTCAGTAGAGGCTAAGGCACATTTCATGGCGCCGTTTTTTGCTTATGGGATTGTCTTTTTTATCTAACAGGTTATTGCGGTCGTTTATTCTGTTTGGTTTTATCTGCATTAGATTTGGGCTTTATGTTCTGCTGTTGTATGTTTATTTCGTATTTCATGTTGGATGCTGCTGCAGATGGTAAGGACCGCCATGGAGTTGTTCAGTGTGTGGTTATGGTATCCTTACATATCTGGACGAGACTTGCCTGCTTCTCGCGCGTGCGCCCATCCGTGCTCCCACTTACGTGACTTGATTTGATTGGAACAAAATAATGCCCGGCCCCATCCCTTTAAAATCAAGGAGGAAGATGATTAGATTAGAAAGGAAAAAAGGAAAAAAGTCAGCTGTAGGATGAAGTGGGAGCACGGATGGGAGAGGGAGCAGGCAAGCCGAATCCTACATATCTTGGCCTCGGAGTCAGTGGGTGGTCCTTGTGTCCGCCCCTTGGGAGCTCCTGTCACACGCTGAAACCATAGAATTCCTGCTATAATGTTCACATGGGACAGCCCATGAAGTTCCCGCTCGCGCTCGGCTACTTGGTCCACTCGCTTGCTCTGTATGTTTTTCCTGTTCGCTCCACAGCTATCATACAAAAAGCCGGCTATATATTATTTTTGGAAAAGATCATTAAACCAAAAGATGTTCATGAAGTTTTTTTAAAAATAAATGAAATAAAAATGTTGCAAACTAAAAACATAAATAAATAATTGAAAATAAAAATATTCATGCATTAAAAAATATCAACAAATTTAAAATAAAGTTCGCAAATTTAAGAAATTTTCATAAACTTTAGAAACGTTACTAGTGAACTTTAAATATATTCACGAATTTAGAAATGTCCATGAATTTTAAAAAATGGTTGGAGATTTTAAAAAATGTTCATAACTTTTCTACAAAAATCTAGAATTTTAATAAATGTTTTAGTAATTCGCATGTGAAACAATTTAAAAAGAGAAAAGACAAAATAATAGTAAATAAAACAAACAAGAACCCTCAACCAATGACCCAAACACTTACAAGCGGGCTCCAGCGACCCCCACAGCCCTGGCGCACCAGGAGGCCTAAATCTAGAGAGCTTAGTATCTTAATAGATATACAAAAATTCGTTATGGATTGTACCACTATATGATCTCCATAATTATCTGAGTCGTTGGTTCACATAAGGATGGGAGCACAAAGCTTTATATCTTTGAGTATTGCGATTGCACGCATCAATATCAGTAGCACATCGCCTCGTCAGTTATCCATTATTGCTGGAGCCTACCATGGGCTCGCACGGTCTTGCCGTTTGCACATTTGCCTCGACACGTATTTTAGGCCATTTTCCATTCACATATTTAGGCCTCCCTTTAAAAGCAAGTACAATAAACTGACGTAGACGGGCTATAGAAGATGCCACATCAGATTTGTGTCTAGTTAAAGGAAAGAAAAGAGAAGCGGGCTATAAACTTACAGCCGACTATAGCACATGCCCCAACAATCTTTGTGAGTGAAAGACGTGGACCATATATTAACTTTGTAGCCTAGTACTACCACTAACTATTATATGAGTTGGCTATTAGGTTGGCTATAATTGAGGTGGCAACTCCATATAGCCGGTTGTTGGCTATATTATTAAGCATGCTCTAAGTGACCACAAGCTAAAGAATGCAGACTTCACTCCTATTTGTAAAACAATTGACAAAAGACTGGTTTTTGATTATGCTCGGCTATGATGGCAGACCGCAACTCATCAAATCTGTTTGTTCAACCCTACAAATCTTCTTCATGTGCACGCTGATACTTCCTGTTGGAATTCTTGAACAGATAAACAAGTACATCAAACACTTTCTCTGGAGGAAATTTGGCCAAGAGAACCCAGGCTCTGCCTTGATTGCTTGGGATAAAGTCCACCAACCAAGCACTACTAAGAAAAGGCTTACTAATGGCGCATCAGTTTTGCCTATTAATGGCGCATCACTGGTGCACCATTAGTATCACGCCACTAGTATTTATTACTAATGGCGCACCACCCAGTGCGCCATTAGTATATAACACCATGCGCCATTAGTATGCCTCCCAGGGGCTATATTTAACCATGTGCTTTGGCACACTAATGGCGCACTGCGGATGGATGCGCCATTAGTATACTTGGCATATTAATGGCGCACTGTTTGATATGTGCCATTAGTATGAATATTAGGTTTTATTTTTTTTTAATTTTCTGATTTTTGCACAGGTTACAAAGTATATTATTTGACAGAATATAGACAGTAGCACACAACAACAGCAGATTCATCGAATACAATAGAAGATTAGTCTCCGAATACAATTCATCATATTAGTCTCCGAATTCAAAAGACCGAACAAAGATAAAACATTACAAGTCTAGAGACCGCAAGTATCGAGTTTGTCTTCACATTACAAGTCGATATCGATCATATAAACTACCATCATATAGAAGAGAGCTGCGGTCATCGCGATGAAACTGGTCTTCATCCGGTTCCTCCAACGCTCCCTCCTCTCTCCCGCTAGATAGCGGCATATCTAGATTCCGCCTCCGCCCTAGTGGTGTACCCTTTGTAAGTGTTACCGCTGAAATGGTGAACCTGTCTCCGACACTCCTCCCAGTCGTCGCAGACTCCGGGAACCTTACCCTTGTACACGACATACGACGACATCTCTATGCACAAGCCAAACAACAAACAATACATACATAAGCAATATATAAGTATGCAACAAAAGGATCGGAAGAGAAAAGCAAGACATGACATTAATAGCATGATTCATGGTCCTACTAATAAATAGCATCGATTACATCTAAGTTGAACGACTGTCCAAACCAAAGAGACATACAAGTTCATTAAAGTTTAATTACAACATGAGCCAATCAATGTTTCAGAACTACACATAGCATCACTACTGTCGACTCGACTCATGGGACCGGAGCATGGACGAAGCCGCCGTCTGTCGTGATGGTCATGAAATCGCGGGCGTTGTCAGCCTGCATTTGTAGCGTTCCGTCTATCTCCCTGTTGGACGGTTGATATCTGAGGTAGAACTGCCCCGAGGTATGAAGGACATCTTGATGGATGATGTCCGCAAACTCTGACTGGATGCGAAAGAAGTCTTGTCTGATGTCCGCGTCCTGGATTGCCGACAAGCTCGCGGCCCAATCTTTGAGATTATTTGGTAGCAGAAGGTGATGATGGTCCCTTACGATCGCCCGCATGTGATGGAGGGCGTAGTAGGCATCCTTCTGACCGCCAGGCGGCTGCTTGACAGCAGAACATCGTATTATGGGTGAACACGTGCTTGCCGTACTTACGAACTGCCCTGGTGAAGGTGCCTCCAGATTTGGCGTAGCCGGGGAGAACATCATCAAGAACTTTCTTGATATTTGTGTAGTCTATCTTGGAGTTACGGTTCGGGTCGAAATACGTGGCCATGGAATATTTCGGGCTTAAGAGGATGAGTGTGCAATGTGTGTCACTACACAGAACACAGAATGTTAGAAAAAAAAAGAACGATCGAAATCTAAGAAATCATATGTTACGGGGCGGTTAAGGGATGACTTACTCGGGAAAGTAAGCCACAAGGAAGTTATCCTTATCTGAGTTTGCCAGAATGACGTCTTCGAGATGTGAACTCGCGACTTGGCGGTCCCCAGCGCTGCTCAAGAGCTTGGCACGCATGTAAAAGGGGTCGACGATCACGATGTCCGGGGTCTTATCTCTAATGATCCGCATCTCCATACTCAGCGAAAACAACTGAACGAAGGTGTAGTGCAGCGGATGAAGGTTAAACATAGCAAATATGTCATCAAACCGCAGGACGATCGTACCCCCGATGTCACCATCCACAAAGCCCTTGCCCTCTGGCACCTTGTCCACGAAAACCGGGTATGCCACATCATTCTCTCTTAGACGCTACTTCTCCAAAGAAAGAACACTATCGTGCAGACTCCGCATAGCACCGGTTGCAGCATTGAGCATATTTGTCGGTAGCATCGCCCTACCCGCCACATGCACCCTCCTTGAGATATCCTTAGGTGAAGGTGGCCTGTCCTGAGCACGGATCGTACTCGGTGCCGGCTGGCTCGCACCGGCGCCCTTTTTAGTCTGCCGTTTCCGGCTCTTCTTCTTGATCTGTTGTAATAGGACCGAGTTCTGCTCAAAGACCGCCTTCTTGAGTGTGTTAAGGCTGATAATATTTCGCACCTCAGCTACCAGAGGCTCGGTGAAGGCGGCAGCTGGAGGCGTCTCCTGAGAACTGAACGCCAGACGACGCCTGTTGCAACTGGGTTTCTCCGACGTACAAGCTAGATCACGGTCGTCTTGGTTGGGTTCTTGAGAAGGAGGCCCGCAAAATTCGTCATCGTACCCATGTTCGGCAAAGTACTTATCGATGTTGGTAAATGTACCGTTGTCGTCGTCGTCCGAATCTTGTGCCATATGCATGTCCGGATCCTGTGCCATAGGGATGTTCGGCATGTCTAGTAGCGTTGCGGCATTCTTGCCATGACTTGGCGCCGGCACGACTGGCGGTCTTGTCTGTGGGGTGGTGTCCCCCGCCCCCAAACGAATCTGGCTCTTCGGCCAAAGCAGGGGCCAACTTACGCAGGCGCTGAGGATCATCTCATCTTCTTCGTCGGCCCCAGCGGGTCGAATCAGAGGTAACAGCTCGTCGCAGCCAGGCAGCACCCGAACCACTTCAACCCTATACATTGTGGGTGGCATCGGATTACCGTGGAACACGGGGTTGCCCGGTTGAACGATTCTGCCCTTGGCGATATCGACCAACTCGCTGCCCACGAAGTGCAGGAGAGTGCAAGGAACGTCGGCAGCGCCCTGCGAAAACATGTAGGGCGTCAGGGATGCCCAGTTAAAGGCAAGGAGATGAAGTCCTCGGCCGAGAGGCTTAGTTACCGTGATGCCGTCGAGCTCGGCTAATGTCGAGGCACCGCCAACGGCGGGCATGCAACTAACGGAGGGGCCGCTTGCTGGCGAGGTGCCGGCCGGCGTACACCCGGGTGCATTAAGCTCCAATGCCGGTGTTGGAGACACCAATACTGCCACCGCCGAAGACACCAATGGCGCCGCCGCCGTAGACACCAATACCGCCGCCACCGGAGACACCAACGGTGCCGCCTGCGCGTTGTGTGAGTTGCTGGCCGTGAAACTGGGAATCGGGGGCGGCCCCTGTTGGCCACCCGCAATCCACGTCGTTATCCCATGAATCAAGGTAGGCATAATGCCGGTGAGCGTCGATCCCAGTTGTTGTTGCACTTGCTCTTGGACCATCTCCGGAATCCGCGCCACTTGCGCCTTGAGTGCTTCAACCTCGTGCGACTGGCTTTCCGAGCTGGTCTTTTTCTCCTTTCGCCCACCAGCGGTATAGTATGACGACCATTTTGTGGACAAGTCTTTGCCAACCACACGACCAGCTGACGTTGGATTACTGAGCTTATCCTTGTTTTTCATTACGTTCAACGCCCTATTCAAAGGGGTGTCGAAAGGGGAGCTCTGAGACGACCCCGCGCTACTGCTTTCTTTGTCCTACGGAAGGAACGTGAACCATTTAGAAATATTGGGGATTAATTAGAATGCAACCATATGGAGCTAATTACGCGGGGGTGTATTCCTTACCAGAACAAGCTCAAGCGCCTTGGTCTTCGGATCCGTGGTAAGCTCCTTTGTTACCGGGTCCTCCTTGTACGGGGCCCTGAGAAAGTTCCTGGTCTGTTGTCACGGTATTTCTTGAAGCGGGGCAGTAAGCCTTGCTCAACACGCTCCGCGTCCTCCTTGTCTCATATAGGCTCCGCCACTCTGTAACCGTCGGGACCGAGTTGGTGGACCCCTATGTTCAACTGCCGCATTTCTTTCCCCCACTGACTTGATTCGGAGGTTGCGGGGCTCTTGCACTTGAACTTGAACTCCTTGTAGTCATCTTCACTATTCAAAGGATATTTCGCCTTGATCTTCTCATAAATATCACCTTTGTCAATCATTGCCTTCACCGTGCTTTTCCAAGTAGACAGGGTCGTGCTCATCCTCGTGAGGGCGGCACGTTCACTTTATTCCCCGAGAGGCGTGTGTTTGCGAACTCAGTGGGGAACTTGTATCGTCCATGCAGCTTCGTGAAGAGGAGGCTGCGCAAATTCCCTCGGTCCTTATGCCTTAGGTTCTCGGTGTTGATCGAGGCGGTGCTCCGGAGAATGCACCCGAGCTGAACCAAGTACCCCTTGACTACGTGTTTGGGCGCTGTCGGATGCCCGTCGGAGTTCACTTCAGTAAATTCCTCCCTGACGGTGCCGAGCATGTTCGGGTGCCGGTCCTTCCGTTGCCTCTTCGGTTGGCTGCCATCTGTGCGTGCGCCGCCATCATCTGTGCGTGCGCCGCCATCATTAGTGGTGGCATCCGCGGCGCCATCATCAGTGGTGTCATCCCGACGCCACTAGGGGTTGTGTAGTCAGGATCGGTGTCTTCCGCGACATCCTCATAGCGGTGAGGTTCTTCCTCCAACTCCTGGGACAGCTCCCAGAATTGGTTGCCGCCCGAACCGCCGGCCTCATCGTTGTGGGCCATGTTTCACTCTAAATAGGAAAAAAGTTTGGTCAAAAAGTTGGTTATTGTCAAGGAACAAGATCATGGTCTCATTATTTAGGGTTTGTCGACACCGAGGAACCCTAAAAACTAAGCTTTTATCATTTAGGGTTTGTCGATGCCGAGCCACCCTAAAAGCCTAAGCCAAGGCACCCTAGGTTGGGCCTAATCACTTGGCACTAATCACTTGGCTCTATTGGCACCTATGTTGGGTTTATCATCTAGGGTTTATCGATGCTAAGGAGAATTCTAAGTTGGGCCTAATCACTTGGCTCTATTGCCACCTATGGTTTAATGCAGCAAGAATGGCGGGGCAGTTGATCCTACTTAACTAAGTACTAAGATACCCCGGCCCATGCATTAGTCGCAAGTACCCCATATGTCCTATTTTTAGCAAAGTCATGCTAAAATTCACGGAAAATTTCAGCATGACCTTTGCTGAAAATAGGACATATGGAGTACCCGAATTTGCCGGAACGGAAGTTAATCGACATTCCGGCAAACTCAAGGGCCTTTCGGGGTACGTGCAATTTCATGATAAACTGCCAACAAAAACACATGGACTACTTGACACAGTACTTGCCATAGTAATAGTCAATATGCCTCTGTATGTATGTGTGTGGTGTCTAGATGCCAGCCACAGGTCAATGGCCATGCCACTACACTGCTCCATGTCACTTCTGCTACTGCCAAGCATGGCATGGCCATCTTTGATTCTGTTTCTGATGGAGCTTTGTGCCACTAGGTGGCCTGTTTGAAGTGAAATAATCAGCATGGGCAACTGGTATTGGATTCACAGTGTAAATGATGGATGAAAAGGTATTGTGCCCAAGTACAACATTTAACAATGCAATGGAGATAATCATTTTTTTCTCACAATACTTTACCCAAGTAATAATAAACTAAATAACTGAGTAATCCAAATGAGGAAACAGAAAATAGCTGGCTGCAACAACATAGCAAGCCTTCACTTACACAAGAATTCATTTCAAGCATCATTTATTATCTGAAACAGATCATGCTAAAGATACATGATACATCATTTCAGGCATCATTTAATATCAGTACAACTAACTAGCAGTACTTAAACAAGTTAAGCTACTGATTACAGTACTTGCTACTCACTTAAGCTAGAAGCTACAAGTTAAACACATTATAACTTGAGTGTAACTCAGGACAAGTTAAACTTAAGCTAGAAGATACAAGTTGAACACACACCAGGCAGTTTTTATAATATTATCAGAAAAATATCTTCATTGTAACTCACGACAAGAAAAATCTCCACCAGAATAGGACTAGCATTTAAGAGTAATTTCCTCCAGTCAAACAAAGTTCAAACAAAAACTGACAACACTCTTTTTATTAAGAGCCAAGTCACAACACTCTTTGAAGTTCAAACAAAAACTGACAACACTTGTTTGATCTGTCTCCTCCAAGAAAGAGCCAAGCCAGTCTCACCCAACTAGGGAAACATCAGTTAGACCACTAGCAATTGGGAATACACAACTGGGGCTAGGTTTGTGCTCTAGCTAGGCAGTAAAACAGAGCATATAGAGGCATTGCCTACCTCTGCTGCAAGTGGGGATGTGAGAAGGATTATCACAATTAGATCACTAGCAAGACTCATAGTTAGGGATTTCACAAAGAAACTCTATAAAGTGCCAGAGCCTAACATCTTGCATCACAGAGCAAAGCATTAACCGGGCCAACTCCACAAGTCACTAACCAGGCGCACAAATTGACTAATGTCTGCTGATCTTAGATACTAATATATACATAAGAGGTCAGATGGTTAAACCCAGCAAGTTCACTTCACAACCCACGGTACCTAAAAGTAGAACAACCTACAGACTACATAGAGGAGACATCTCAACATCGACCACATCACATTCAGGCTAACTCGGGTGAAAGCTTCTGCAATTCCAGCTTCACCAGAGACCCACCTCTCTGCCTATAGGATCATGGAAGGAGCTAGCACTAGTTCTACTAACTGAACTCAACTCCGGCACCACCGCTGCTTCTGTCCATCGCCGATTTGTTGGACAAACAGAGTGTTTGCGAGAAGGAAGAGGGGAGAGGAGGGGAGCTCACCGGGGAGGCGCAAGGAGGCCCTGCGACAGCTTAGTAGCAACAGAGGTGGCCGGAGTTGAGGAAGACAGCGGCGACCCGAGGAAGAAAAGGTGGAGGGGGGGGTGGAGGGGTCGAGCACCGTCGCGCCCTGGTTCCGCGGCTCGCCGGCCCGGTGTTGAAGCAGATTCTGCTCGCCGCCTTGCCTGTCACCTCGCACGGTGGAGCTCGACCGGAGAAGGCACGGTGGAGCGTCACGGGTTTCTAGGGTTTCGAGGGATGGGAAGGCGAGGGAGGGGGTGGGTGGGTGCGGTGAAGGCGAGGGAGGGGGTGGATTGGGAGAGGACGGCGATGGGGGGCAGGGCAGGGGCTGACTGGGGGCGACGATGGAGACGGAGGCGCGGGGGCGGCGGCGGCGTGGGTCGGGGCAGCGGGGGGAAGTGGATCTGGCGAGGGAGAGGGACGAAGGGGATCTGGCGAGAGGTAGGGAATTAGCTAGGGGGGAATCTTACTAATGGCGCACCCGCGGTCGGTGCGCCATTAGTAATCTTTTTTTTACATAGCAATGGCGCACCGGGTAGAGGTGCGCCATTAGTAATCTTTTTTTATATATAGCAATGGCGCACCAGCCAGAGGTGTGCCATAAGTAATTTATTTTTATTTTTTGTTGCATGTAATAATTTTTTAGAAAATGAATATGAATATGAAACATTAATATTTTTTATAAAAACAGTAATAATTGTTGTTTAACAACAATTGTAGTCTACACTTTTTTATTATTATTTTTTAAAAAATGAAGAGGGGAGAGGAGGCGGAGCTCACCGGGGAGCGGGGGAGGGTGCGGGGGTGCTCGTCGGCGGTGGTGGAGTGGGGGAGGGTGCGGGGGGTGCTCGTCGGCGGTGGTGGAGTGGGGGAGAGTGCGGGGGGTGCTCATCGACGGCGGTGGAGCGGGGGAGGGTGCGGTGGGTCGACGGCGGCGGTGGAGCTAGCGGGGGAGGGTGCGGGTAGGATCGAGATCGAGATGGATGGGGATAGCGATCGAGATAAAGGGGCATCGAGATCGAGATGGAGGAGGAATCGAGATCGAGATGGAGGGGGATCGAGATCGAGTGTCCTCATGAATATTCAATATTTTATGAAAAAATATCATCAAATTTGAAAAAATATTCATGAATTCAAAAAGTGCCCATGAAATTTAAAAATATTCATGATATCAAAAAGTGCCCATGAAATACAACCGAGAAATGAAGACTATGATTTAAATACAGTCGATCTTAGCTAGCTATCTGTTCATAATCTGCTTGCCCTTCTTTTTCGCAAATGGAGTTCTTCTATGGAACGGACGTCCTTTAGGTAGGGTGGTCCTGCTTCTTCTTGTGGTGTATGCTGCTACTTCATCGTCGTCGTCATATTCGATCTTCGGGTCGCCGTACTTGTCGAAGTCTTGCTCATTGGCTAGTCCATCCATTCCGATGATCTTCTTTTTGCCTCTCCTCACGACAACATGACTAGGCTTTGACGGGTCAGTAATGAAGAAGCATTGGTCCACTTGGGAAGCCAGTACCCATGGCTCATTTTTCACGGTGACGTTTGCGCCCGCGGTCTTGGATTTGGCTTCGGGTATAACCATGGTGGTGAAATACCGGTCTTCTTTTAGGACGCTCTTGGCCCATCTGACACGGAACATCGAGACCTTCTCTCCAGCGTAGCTCAGCTCCCAGATCTCCTCGATCCTTCCGTAGTATCTGTCCTTGTCGTTACCGGTGTAGGATTCCATCGTTACCCCGGAGTTCTGATAACCATCGCTCTTCATGTCCTTGTCCTCGGTGTAGAATGTGTAGCCGTTGATATCGTACGCCTCATAGGTCATCAGGTTGTGCTCGGCGCCCTGTGACAAGGCGAATATGAGTTGTTCTTCCGCGGAAGAATCCTCATGTAAAGGGTACGATAGAAGCTTCTGCTTGAACCAATGCGTGAAACATGAGTTGTGCTCTTTGATTATATCTCCGTTCGTCCTCTGTTGGCCTCGGTCATTGTACGTCTTCTCAATAAAAGTTTTGTGCTCTACCACCCAAGGATCGACCACGTCTATGTGTTGTAGCGCGACTAGGTTTGCTCTTTCAAAGTCGGCGAGTCGACCCTCGAAGTCGACATGCATTTCGCGGCGACCCTCACGGTGACCCCATCCAGCGAGCCTGCCGAGGTGCCTGTTGATGGGCAGACCAACGGGGTTCTCGATGCCTAGATAATTCATGCAGTAGGAGATGCACCCTTCGGTCAGAAAGCCCCTGGCTATACTTCCCTCTGGACGTGACATGTTGCGAACGTATCCTTTGACGATACCATTCATCCTTTCGGACGACATCATGCTGTGCAGGAACGTCGGCCCGAGTTGGATGATATCCTCCACGATATGGACCAGCAGATGCACCATAACGTCGAAGAATGCGGGCGGGAAGTACATCTCAAGCTCGCATAGTATCACCACGATCTCTTCCTGTAGCCTTCTGAGTTGCCTCACGCCAACCGACTTCCGAGAGATGATGTCGAAAAAGTTGCATAGGCCAAATAGGGTTTCACGGACGTGCGCGTCCATGATCCCACGGATTGCAACTGGAAGTATCCGCGTCATCAGCACGTGACAGTCGTGAGACTTCATCCCGCTAAACTTCTGCTTCGCTGGGTCTAGGTATCTGCTTATCTTCCCCGCGTTACTGTAAGGAAGTTTTACTCCAACGAGGCAGGTGAAAAACTGCTCGATCTCCTCCTGACTTAGAGTGAAGCACGCGGGAGGGTAGTCATTTCTGGTCTTCTTGGCCTTTTTGCCTTTGCGACGACTTTCTGTGTCCTGCTTTGCCTCATCATCATCATCATTAGCGTGAAGCTCCTGCCTGATGCCCATTGATTTCAAGTCTGCCCTTGCTTTCGGCCCATCTTTGGTCCTCTCTGGCATGTTGAGCAGGGTACCAAGCAGACTCTCGCACACGTTCTTTGTGATATGCATGGCATCAAGGCTGTGAGGCACACGGTGGATCTTCCAGTACGGCAAGTCCCAGAAAGCAGACCTCGTTTTCCATACCTTCAGCAGCGGCTCTGGCGCCTTTTGCTTCTTTTCCGGCTCTGGCGCCTTTTGCTTCTTTCCCGGCAGTGGGCAATCTTTCCAATTTTTCAACAGCCCGTCTATTTCCTCGCCGCTCCTCGTACGCGGGCGTCTTCGGAGTTCGGTTTCACCATCGAACAGATCCTTGCGTTTCCTCCACAGGTCATCGTCGCGAAGCCACCTTCGATGTCCCATGAACACGGTTTTCGAAGACCCGGGATCTCTATCTAGCTGGCGATACGTTGTGTCATCCATGCACCTGACGCATCCAGAAAATCTGTGGACCACCTGCCCCGCGAGATATCTGTAACCGAGATAGTCGTGCACCGTCGTGAGCAGTGCGGCTCTCATAGGGAAATATTCTTTCTCTGCGGCGTACCACGTATTGGATGGCGTTTTCCACAGCGTGTCTAGCTCCTCTTTCAGCAGCCCCAGATATAGATTGATGTCGTTCCCTGGTTGTTTCGGCCCTTCAATTAGCATACTCATGTGAATGTACTTCCTCTTCATGCACAACCAGGGGGAAAGGTTGTACATCCACACAAACACAGGCCAGGTGCTATGTGTGCTTCTCTGGCTGCCAAACAGATTGACTCCATCGGTGCTCGCGCCTAGCACGATGTTCCTTGGATTCTTCCCAAATTCTGGGTGTTCGAAGTTCAACGCTTGCCACTGGCTCCCATCCTTAGGGTGACTCAGCATCTTGTCTTTTTTATTTATCTCCGGATCATTTGCGTCATCTTCTCGCTTCTTCTTCTCCCTATCTGCGTGCCAACGCAGGAGCTTTGCTACCTTAGGGTCCGCGAAATACCGCTGCAGACAAGGAGTGATCGGAAAGTACCACATCACTTTTCGAGGAGCTTTCTTCCTCTTCTTGTATCGAGTGACACCGCACACCGGACATATGGTAGACTCCACGTGCTCGCCCCGATAAATGATGCAATTGTTCATGCACACATGGTATTTCACGTGCGGTAAATCCATAGGACACACGACTTTCTTCACCTCCTCAAAACTGGTCGGGCACTTGTTCCCCTTGGGAAGACGATCGTGCCAGAATGACATGTTCTCGTCGAAGCATGCGTCGGTCATTTTTTGTTTTACCTTCATCTCCAAAGCCATGAGCGTTACTTTCAGGCAGGTATCCTCGAGTCTGCATCCTTCATACAATGGAGTAACCGCGTCTATCTCTAGTTGATCCAGCTTGGCTTTCTCTCGGGCGGCAGCTCTTGCGTTATCCGTCTGCTTGAGTAGGAGCTCTTGAATATGAGGGTCCTGTGTTGGGGAACACAGTAATTTCAAAAAAACTCCTACGCACACGCAAGATCATGGTGATGCATAGCAACGAGAGGGGAGAGTATGATCTACGTACCCTTGTAGATCAACAACGGAAGCGTTGACACAACGTAGAGGAAGTAGTCGTACGTCTTCCCGATCCGACCGATCCAAGTACCGTTACTCCGCCACCTCCGAGTTCTTAGCACACGTACAGCTCGATGACGATCCCCGGGCTCCGATCCAGCAAAGCTTCGGGGAGGAGTTCCGTCAGCACGACAACGTGGTGACGATCTTGTTGTTCTACCGTCGCAGGGCTTCGCCTAAGCACCGCTACAATATGACCGAGGTGGAATATGGTGGAAGGGGGCACCGCACACGGCTAAGGAACGATCACGAAGATCAACTTGTGTATCCATGGGGTGCCCCTTGCCTCAGTATATAAAGGATGGAGGAGGAGCAGGCCGGCCAAGGTTTGGTGCGGCCAGGATGTGGAGTCCTACTAGGACTCCAAGTCCTAGTGGGAGTCCACCAAGAGGGGAGGAAGGGAGAAGGAAGTGGAGGAGAAGGAAAGGTGGCCGGACCCCTTTTCCCTAGTCCAATTCAGACTAGAGGGGAGGGGGGGCGCAGCAGCCCCTTGGCCCTTTCTCCTCTTCCCACTAAAGCCCATCAAGGCCCATTGCTTCTCCCGTAACTACTCGGTACTCCGAAAAATACCCGAATCACTCGGAACCTTTCCGATGTCCGAATATAGTCGTCCAATATATCGATCTTTACGTCTCGACCATTTCGAGACTCCTCGTCATGTCCCCGATCTCATCCGGGACTGCGAACTCCTTCGGTGCATCAAAACTCATAAACTCATAATATAACTGTCATCGAAACCTTAAGCGTGCGGACCCTACGGTTCGAGAACAATGTAGACATGACCGAGACACGTCTCCGGTCAATAACCAATAGCGGGACCTGGATGCCCATATTGGCTCCTACATATTCTACGAAGATCTTTATCGGTCAGACCGCATAACAACATACGTTGTTCCCTTTGTCATCGGTATGTTACTTGCCCGAGATTCGATCGTCGGTATCCAATACCTAGTTCAATCTCATTACCGGCAAGTCTCTTTACTCGTTCTGTAATACATCATCCCGCAACTAACTCATTAGTTGCAATGCTTGCAAGGCTTAAGTGATGTGCATTACCGAGAGGGCCCAGAGATACCTCTCCGACAATCGGAGTGACAAATCCTAATCTCGAAATACGCCAACCCAACATGTACCTTTGGAGACACCTGTAGAGCTCCTTTATAATCACCCAGTTACGTTGTGAAGTTTGGTAGCACACAAAGTGTTCCTCCGGCAAACGGGAGTTGCATAATCTCATAGTCATAGGAACATGTATAAGTCATGAAGAAAGCAATAGCAACATACTAAACGATCGGGTGCTAAGCTAATGGAATGGGTCATGTCAATCAGATCATTCACCTTGTAACACAGGCAAGAAACTTTTTCTTTGACTGTTCCATTTTGAACTACTTCAAAATCTTGTCAAGGTATGTACTCATTGAAAAACTTATCAAGCGTCTTGATCTATCTCTATAGATCTTGATACTCAATATGTAAGCAGTTTTACCGAGGTCTTTCTTTGAAAAACTCCTTTCAAACACTCCTTTACGCTTTGCAGAATAATTCTACATTATTTCCGATCAACAATATGTCATACACATATACTTGTCAGAAATGATGTAGTGCTCCCACTCACTTTCTTGTAAATACAGGCTTCACCGCAAGTCTGTATAAAACTTATATGCTTTGATCAACTTATCAAAGCGTATATTCCAACTCCGAGATGCTTGCACCAGTCCATAGATGGATCGCTGGAGCTTGCATATTTTGTTAGCACCTTTAGGATTGAGAAAACCTTCTGGTTGTATCATATACAACTCTTCTTTAATAAATCTATTAAGGAATGCAGTTTTGTTTATCCATTTGCCAGATTTCATAAAATGCGGCAATTGCTAACATGATTCGAACAGATTTAAGCATAGATACGAGTGAGAAACTCTCATCGTAGTCAACACCTTAAACTTTGTCGAAAACCTTTTGCGACAATTCTAGCTTTATAGATAGTAACACTACTATCAGCGTCCGTCTTCCTCTTGAAGATCCATTTATTTTCTATGGCTTGCCGATCATCTGGCAAGTCAACCAAAGTCCATACTTTGTTCTTATACATGGATCTCATCTCAGATTTCATGGCCTCAAGCCATTTTGCGGAATCTGGGCTCACCATCGCTTCTTCATAGTTCGCAAGTTCGTCATGGTCTAGTAACATGACTTCCAGAACAGGATTACCGTACCACTCTGGAGCGGATCTCACTCTGGTTTACCTACGAGATTCGGTAGTAGCTTGATCTGAAGTTACATGATCATCATCATTAGCTTCCTCACTAATTGGTGTAGTAGTCATAAGAACAGATTTCTATGATGAACTACTTTCCAATAAGGGATATGGTACAATTACCTTATCAAGTTCTACTTTCCTCCCACTCACTTCTTTCGAGAGAAACTCCTTCTCTGGAAAGGGTCCATTCTTAGCAACGAATATCTTGCCTTCGGATCTGTGATAGAAGGTGTACCCAATAGTCTCCTTTGGGTATCCTATGAAGACATATTTCTTCGATTTGGGTTTGAGCTTATGAGGATGAAACTTTTTCATATAAGCATCACAATCCCAAACTTTAAGAAACGGCAACTTTGGTTTCTTGCCAAACCATAGTTCAGATTGTGTCGTCTCAATGGACTTAGATGGTGCCCTTTTAAATGTGAATGCAGCTGTCTTTAATGCATAACCCCAAAACGACAGTGGTAGATCGGTAAGAGACATCATAGACCGCACCATATCTAATAAAGTACGGTTATGATGTTCGGACACACCATTATGCTGTGGTGTTCCATGTGGCATGAGTTTGTGAAACTATTCCACATTGTTTTAATTGAAGACCAAACTCGTAACTCAAATATTTTACCTCTGCGATCATATCATAGAAACTTTTGTTCTCTTGTTACGATGATTCTCCACTTCACTCTGAAATTCTTTGAACTTTTCAAATGTTTCAGACTTGTATTTCATCAAGTAGATATACTCATATCTGCTCAAATCATCTGTGAAGATCAGAAAATAATGATACCTGTCGTGAGCCTCAATATTCATCGGACCACATACATCAGTATGTATGATTTCCAACAAATCTGTTGCTCGCTCCATTGTTCCGAAGAACAGAGTTTTAGTCATCTTGCCCATGAGGCATGGTTCGCAAGCATCAACTGATTCATAATCAAGTGATCCCAAAAGCCCATCAGCATGGAGTTTCTTCATGCGCTTTACACCAATATGACCTAAACAGCAGTGCCACAAATAAGTTGCACTATCATTATTAACTTTGCATCTTTTGGTTTCAATATTATGATTATGTAACGAACTATTTTCATTGGGTGTGTAACCATATAAGGTTTTATTCATGTAAACAGAACAACAATTTATTCTCTTACTTAAATGAATAACCGTATTACAATAAACATGATCAAATCATATTCATGCTCAACGCAAACACCAAATAACACTTATTTAGGTTCAACACTAATCCCGAAATTATAGGGAGCGTGCGATGATGATCATATCAATCTTGGAACCACTTCCAACACACATCGTCACTTCACCCTCAACTAGTCTCTGTTTATTCTGCAACTCCCGTTTCGAGTTACTAATCTTAGCAACTGAACTAGTATCAAATACTGAGGGTTTTCTATAAACACTAGTAAAGTACACATCAGTAACATGTATATCAAATATACTTATGTTCATTTTGCCATCCTTCTTATCCGCCAATCACTTGGGGTAGTTCTGCTTCCAGTGACCAGTCCCTTTGCAGTAGAAGCACTTAGTCTCAGGCTTAGGACCAGACTTGGGCTTCTTCACTTGAGCAGCAACTTGCTTGCTGTTCTTCTTGAAGTTCCCCTTTCTTCCCTCTGCCCTTTTCTTGAAACTAGTGATCTTTTCAACCATCAACACTTGATGTTTTTCTTGATTTCTACCTTCGTTGATTTCAGCATTACGAAGAGCTTGGGAATCGTTTCCGTTATCCCTTGCATATCATAGTTCATCACGAAGTTCTACTAACTTGGTGATGGTGACTAGAGAATTCTGTCAATCACTATCTTATCTGGAAGATTAACTCCCACTTGATTCAAGGAATTGTAGTACTCAGACAATCTGAGCACATGCTCACTAGTTGAGCGATTCTCCTCCATCTTTTAGCTATAGAACTTGTTGGAGACTTCATATCTCTCAACTCGGGTATTTGCTTGAAATATTAACTTCAACTCCTGGAACATCTCATATGCTCCATGACGTTCAAAACGTCTTTGAAGTCCCGATTCTAAGCCATTAAGCATGGTGCACTAAACTATCAAGTAGTCATCATATTGAGCTAGCCAAATGTTCATAACGTCTGCATCTGCTCCTGCAATAGGTCCGTCACCTAGCGGTGCATCAAGGACGTAATTATTCTGTGCAGCAATGAGGATAAACCTCAGATCACGGATCCAATCCGCATCATTGCTACTAACATCTTTCAACACAATTTTCTCTAGGAACATATCAAAATAAACACAGGGAAGCAACAACGCGAGCTATTGATCTACAACATAATTTGCAAAATACTACCAGGACTAAGTTCATGATAAATTTAAGTTCAATTTAATCATATTACTTAAGAACTCCCACTTAGATAGACACCCCTCTAATCATCTAAGTGATCACGTGATCCAACTTAACTAAACCATGTCCGATCATCACGTGAGATGGAGTAGTTTTATTGGTGAACATCACTATGTTGATCATATCTACTATATGATTCACGCTCGACCTTTCGGTCTCCGTGTTCCGATGCCATATCTGTATATGCTTGGCTCGTCAAGTATAACCTGAGTATTCCGCGTGTACAACTATTTTGCACCCGTTGAATTTGAACGTAGAGCCTATCACACCCGATCATCACGTGGTGTCTCAGCACGAAGAACTTTCGCAACGTTACATACTCAGGGAGAACACTTCTTGATAATTTAGTGAGAGATCATCTTATAATGCTACCGTCAATCAAAGCAAGATAAGATGCATAAAAGATAAACATCACATGCAATCAATATAAGTGATATGATATGGCCATCATCATCTTGTGCCTGTGATCTCCATCTCCGAAGCACCGTCATGATCACCATCGTCACCGGCGTGACACCTTGATCTCCATCGTAGCATCATTGTCGTCTCGCCAATCTTATGCTTCCACGACTATCACTACCGCTTAGTAATAAAGTAAAGCATTACATCGCGATTGCATTGCATACAATAAAGCGACAACCATATGGCTCCTGCCAGTTGCCGATAACTCGGTTACAAAACATGATCATCTCATACAATAAAATTTAGCATCATGTCTTGGCCATATCACATCACAACATGCCCTGCAAAAACAAGTTAGACGTCCTCTACTTTATTGTTGCAAGTTTTACGTGGCTGCTACGGGCTTAAGTAAGAACCAATCTCACCTACGCATCAAAACCACAACAATAGTTTGTCACTTTGACTCCGTTTTAACCTTCGCAAGGACCGGGCGTAGCCACACTTGGTTCAACTAAAGTTGGAGAGACTGTCGCCCGCAAGCCACCTATGTGCAAAGCACGTCAGGAGAACCGGTCTCGTGTAAGCGTACACGTAATGTCGGTCTGGGTCGTCTCGTCCAACAATACCGCCGAACCAAAGTATGACATGCTGGCAGGCAGTATGACTTATATCGCCCACAACTCACTTGTGTTCTACTCGTGCATATAACATCAAACCATAAAACCTAGGCTCAGATGCCACTGTTGGGGAACGCAGTAATTTCAAAAAAATTCCTATGCACACGCAAGATCATGGTGATGCATAGCAACGAGAGGGAAGAGTATGATCTACGTACCCTTGTAGATCAACAACGGAAGCGTTGACACAACATAGAGGAAGTAGTCGTACGTCTTCCCGATCTGACCGATCCAAGCACCGTTACTCCGGCACCTCCGAGTTCTTAGCACACGTACAACTCGATGACGATCCCCGGGCTCCGATCCAGCAAAGCTTCGGGGAGGAGTTCCGTCAGCACGACAACGTGGTGACGATCTTGATGTTCTACCGTCGCAGGGCTTCGCCTAAGCACCGCTAGAATATGACCGAGGTGGAATATGGTGGAAGGGGGCACCGCACACGGCTAAGGAACGATCACGAAGATCAACTTGTGTATCCATGGGGTGCCCCTTGCCTCAGTATATAAAGGATGGAGGAGGAGGAGGCCGGCCAAGGCTTGGTGCGGCCAAGATGTGGAGTCCTACTAGGACTCCAAGTCCTAGTAGGAGTCCACCAAGAGGGGAGGAAGGGAGAAGGAAGTGGAGGAGAAGGAAAGGTGGCCGGACCCCTTTTCCCTAGTCCAATTCGGACTAGAGGGGAGGGGGGGCGCAGCAGCCCCTTGGCCCTTTCTCCTCTTCCCACTAAATCCCATCAAGGCCCATTGCTTCTCCCGTAACTACCCGGTACTCCGAAAAATACCCGAATCACTCGGAACCTTTCCGATGTCCGAATATAGTCGTCCAATATATCGATCTTTACATCTCGACCATTTCGAGACTCCTCGTCATGTCCCCAATCTCATCCGGGACTCCGAACTCCTTCGGTACATCAAAACTCATAAACTCATAATATAAGTGTCATCGAAACCTTAAGTGTGCGGACCCTACGGTTCGAGAACAATGTAGACATGACCGAGACACGTCTCCGGTCAATAACCAATAGCGGGACCTGGATGCCCATATTGGCTCCTACATATTCTATGAAGATCTTTATCGGTCAGACCGCATAACAACATACGTTGTTCCCTTTGTCATCGGTATGTTACTTGCCCGAGATTCGATCGTCGGTATCCAATACCTAGTTCAATCTCGTTACTGGCAAGTCTCTTTACTCGTTCTGTAATACATCATCCCGCAACTAACTCATTAGTTGCAATGCTTGCAAGGCTTAAGTGATGTGCATTACCGAGAGGGCCCAGAGATACCTCTCCGACAATCGGAGTGACAAATCCTAATCTCGAAATACGCCAACCCAACATGTACCTTTGGAGACACCTGTAGAGCTCCTTTATAATCACCCAGTTACGTTGTGACGTTTGGTAGCACACAAAGTGTTCCTCCGGCAAACGGGAGTTGCATAATCTCATAGTCATAGGAACATGTATAAGTCATGAAGAAAGCAATAGCAACATACTAAACGATCGGGTGCTAAGCTAATGGAATGGGTCATGTCAATCAGATCATTCACTTAATGATGTGATCCCGTTAATCAAATAACAACTCTTTGTTCATGGTTAGGAAACATAACCATCTTTGATTAACGAGCTAGTCAAGTAGAGGCATACTAGTGACACTCTGTTTGTCTATGTATTCACACATGTATTATGTTTCCGGTTAATACAATTCTAGCATGAATAATAAACATTTATCATGATGTAAGGAAATAAATAATAACTTTATTATTTCCTCTAGGGCATATTTCCTTCATCCTGCACCCAGCCCATCGATGGTCCATCGTCGTCTGCTCCTCCGGCATCTAGATCTTCATGATCATGCCCTTCGTCTGCTCCGGCATCTTCCTCATCATCATGTCCGGCATCTTCTACATGATGACTGTGTACATCATCACCGTCGTGATCATGTCCTGGAGATTCTTCGTCTTCTCGCCCGCCTGAGCCGCGGTGGTTGTCTTACTGCCCTTCCTCATTTCTTGCCCGCCCCCATGGATGACTTCATAGTCATCTTCATCACCTTGCCACCGATAGCCATCCATGAAACCACGCAAGAGCAGGTGGTCCCGCACCTGCCCGGAATCCGGGTCCGCAATAAGGCTCTTCATCTTGCATCTTCGACATGGACATCTTATCTCCGTCTCGTTCTTTTGAAGCATCTCGGCCTTCGCGGAGCTCAAAAACCTATTCACGATGCCTTCGGTCATCGTGCGGACCATGGTCGCCTACGGGGTAGAGCAAAACGATATTTTAGAACCAAGAAAATTTTTGGCATGACTTCCTAAAAATAGGACCAAAAAGAATGCATAGTGCCAAAATTCTCACCGAAACGGAAATGAATCAACATTCCGGCAAAATATTGGCAACTATCGCATTTCAAATACCGGTACTTGCAAACACAAACATATATGCAACACCAGAAACATATGCAACACCACAAACATACATAGATCTAGCTAGGCCACAAAAAGTGCATGTGCACGTTGTTGGAGCGAGCTAGGGAGAAAAAAAGTAGATCTACAACATGAAGATTGCTTTCCCCTTACTTACCTATCAAGAAAAGGTAATTTCAACACTTAATTTTGATGAATCTATGGTGCAAATGAGGTGAGGAGGAGGAGGCAGCCGACAAGCTTAGAGAAGGAGGTGGGGGGAATGAAGTGGGGAAAGTGAGTGTGTAGGTGTGGCTGTCCAAAAATATCTACCTGGTCCCAGGTTACTAATGGTGCACCACACAGACATGCGCCATTAGTAACCCAACATACTAATGACGCACCACACAGACATGCGCCATTAGTAGTTTTGCAAAAAAGTATAAAATAATAATTTTTATACTAATGGCGCATCGTGGCACAATGCGCCATTACTAGTTTAAACTAGTAATGGCGCACTATGCAACGGTGCGCCATTAGTAGTTTTGCAAAAAAGTAAAAAAAAATACAGTAGTGGCGCACTCTATGGCTGGTGCGCCATTAGTAGTTCTAACTACTAATGGCGCACTCTGCCCGGATGCGCCATTAGTATGTTTGAAAAAATGAAAAAAAACATTTTGTTACTAGTGGCGCACCATGTGCCTGGTGCGCCATTAGTGTCTTCCACACTAATGGCGCATCTCCACATGGTGCGCCATTAGTATATAGTAGTGGCGCACCACTTCTCTGGTGCGCCATTAGTGTCAATTTCATCTTTAGCCCTTTTCCTAGTAGTGAAGAAGTCAAGGTGCATTAGGAATTTTGGATCTTGCTGTCCACAAAAAAGCCCTTCTTATGAAAAACCTGCACAAATTTTTCAACAAAGCAAACCTTCCCTGGGTTCTATATCTGGCCATGGGCCGGGCTGGGCCGGGCTTGGGCCGGGCCTAAAAAAGCCCATGGCAGAAAACTGAGGCCTAGGCCCTACCAGCGGGCCTACTTTTCAAGCTCAAGCCCGGCCCATCTCATAAAAAGCCCTGAAGAGCCCTTAGGGCTTAGGGCCGTGGGCTGGGCCTCTTCCTTAAAATGCCAATATGCCAAGCCCAAGCCCGTCCAGGCCCTGCTGATGGGCTCAAAACTCAGGCCCAAGCCCGGCCCACGAACAAGCCCATCAGGCCTAGGCCCTAGATTTTAGGGCCGGGCCTGGGTGGGCCGACAGGGCCAGGCCTAAGATGACCAGGACTATTGGGTTCACATGATCTAGAGTCAGTACTACTCCTCTAAGCTCCCTAATGATAAAATGGTGGGTTCCAGCTAGAGGAAGGCTCTTGCCTAAGTTTGAACGTTTAGCAACATGTAAGGCAGGCAATGGGGAGACAATTAACTTCTGGTTTGATACTTGGATGAACAGACCACTGGCTCTGTGACGCCCTCGATTCAATCGTACACTAATCATATTCACAAATGTGTACGATCAAGATCAAGGACTCACGGGAAGATATCACAACACAACTCTAGATACAAATTAGAATAATACAAGCTTTATATTACAAGCCAGGGGTCTCGAGGGCTCGAATACATAAACTCGAATACACAAGAGTCAGTGGAAGCGACAATATCTGAGTACAGACATAAGTTAGACAAGATTGCCTTAAGAAGGCTAGCACAAAAGCAACAACGATCGAAAAGGCAAGGCCTCCTGCCTGGGAGCCTCCTAACTACTCCTGGTCGTCAGCGGCCGTCACGTAGTAGTAGGCACCCTCGGGATAGCAGTAGTCTTCAGTGGTGTCGTCTGGCTCCTGGGATCCGTCATCTGGTCGCAACAATCGGGTATGGGGGAAAAGAGGTAGCAAAGCAGCCGTGAGTACTCATCCAAAGTACTCGCAAGACTTACATCAGATCTAAACTAAGTATGCATCTGTATCAAAGGAAAAGGGCTGTATCTGTGGACTAAACTGCAGAATGTCAGAATAGAGGAAAGGCCTAGTCCTATCGATGACTAGCATCTTTTGGAAACCATCATCTTGTAGCAACAGGAGGGAGTAGAGTAGCATAAAGTAAAGTAGCAGTAGTGTTATCAACCTCGGCTAGAGATCCTTTCTCGACTCCCTGCGAGAAAGCAATCCCAAAGCCATACTATCCAAGTGCCAACACATTCCAAATCTCATCACCATCCAGTTCTCATCACAAGAATCCAGTTCTAGTTGTATCGATCGGGATACAACTCCAAGTGTCCGTTACCGTAGGACAGGCTATCGATAGATGTTTTCTTCCCTGCAGGGGTGCACAAGCTTACCCACCACGCTCGATTAACTCCAGCTGGACACACTTTCCTAGGTCATGCCCGGCCTCGACCAAACAATACGCCGCAACCCGACCTAGGCTTAACAGAGAGGCCAGCACGTCGGACTAAACCTATGCCCCCAGGGGTCATGGGCCATCTCCTCGGGAACTCCTGCACGTTGCGAGGGCAGCCGGTGAGCAGACCTAGCTACCTCCCTAAAAAGGCAGGAGCTTACCAGTCCAACCCGGCACGCGTCGCTCAGTCGCTGACGTCTATTAAGCTTCAGCAGATGCATACGATGCAGAACGCCCATACTATGCCCACGTGATGGTTAGTGCTATCAGGCCAGAGGCCCCTCGGATCAAATATCCAAATCATAGTGGGTTAGGAACGCGCGGTAACGAGCAGAGACTCACGATCGATGTGACCCCATCGCCCCGTCTCGAGTACTTGCGGCAAGGGCTAAGAATGCCCAGCCATGCCTCGTAAGTATATCGCGGGCACCTTCCAGGTCAACCTGACTCCACATCACTCGCTATTAAGCTCGCGCGGGTACCCCTCAGGGTGGACCCGTCTTTAGTAACATGGTTCAGTGTAAAGTCATAGTAACCATAGTAACTGTGTGTCTAACACGAAAGGGAAAACCCGAGGAATCACCCCTGATGAATTCCACTCGATGTTGTCATCAAGGTGAACGTAAGAGGACCCACCCTCGAGGTTCAGGTTTGATGGGTTGCACGACAGAGCCGTAACGGAAGTGGTTAAGGAGGAAATCACCCTCGATGACCTCGACCGTATAGATACACTACGGAGATCTCATCAGGAGTGATGTAAGAGGTTCCACCCTCGGCACTCGATGGTAACTCTGCAGAGTCGTACAACTAGGGGGGTGATGTGCGGTGTCGGGGCCTGGACGCCGATCACGTTGATCGAGTCATCGAACATAAAGCGAGGCAACTGGGACAAGGTGGGGTCACTGATGGATCTTTAACCGACCTATACTAAGCAGTTTAGAATAAGCAGGTAAGGTATGAAAGCAGGTAACAAAAACAGGATATGCATCAGAGTAGGATCATACATAAAGCAGTAGCAGTTCTAATGCAAGCATGAGAGGGAAGGAAATGGGCGATATCGGAATGCTCAAGGGGGGTTTGCTTGCCTGGTTGCTCTGGCAAGGAGGGGGGCCGTCGTCGACATAGTCGATCACAAGTGCAGCATCGGTCTCGGGGTCTATCGGAGAGAAGAGGGGGAAGAAACGGTAAATATAAAGCAAACATAGCACCACAAAACATAACATGGCAATAAGATGTGTCGGGTGTGACCTAACGCGGTAGGAGGTGATACCGGCGAAGAGGGGAACATCCGGGAAAGTATCCCCGGTGTTTCGCATTTTCGGACAGATAAACCAGAGGTGAAAACTTGCACGTTCGCTATGCTAGGGACTTGTGGCTGACAAACGAACCGCGTATTCGGATTCGTCTTGTCGTTTTGAGCAACTTTCATGTATAAAACTTTTTCATCCGAGATACGGATTATTTTACATTAATTTTTAAAGTTTTAAGCTATATTTTGAAATTGCTGGATTTAATATTAATTCGAAAATAAAGACTAAATTGCTACGTACACACACAAAGTGTACACAGCAGAGTAGTACATAGGCTGTCAGTGGGCCCTGTTGACTGTTGAGTCAACAGTCAATCAAAAGGTTGACT
Source organism: Triticum aestivum (assembly GCF_018294505.1). Lineage (NCBI taxonomy): Eukaryota > Viridiplantae > Streptophyta > Magnoliopsida > Poales > Poaceae > Triticum > Triticum aestivum. The sequence goes on along the minus strand of NC_057797.1, from coordinate 757,290,027 downwards.
GGGGTCCACCTGTCATTGACCAGTTATTAACAGAGTTGTCATTTTTTTATTGTTAATTTAATTAGCAGGTGGGGGCCCAGTGGCAGTGGCTATTAGAGAAGGGATTAGCCTAAGCTAAACAGAGAGCCGGCCCCAAAGTGCGGTGGCCCAAGGCCATGGCCAGAACGTACGCATGCTCGACCAGGCACGGACCTGGACGAGCGCGGCCTGGGAGGTGCAAGGCGCGGGCAGCGCTTGCAACCGGCGTCAGCGGCAGTAGCACACCGCGGCGCAGCAAGCAGTAGCAGGCAGCGGTAGCAGCAGTTAGCGGGAGCAGCAGGCAGGCGCGCGCGCAGCAGGGGACCGCAGCAGCGAATGGCGGCGGATGCGCGCGGCGCAGGGGGGGTGCGGGCGACGATGCGATTGAGGCAGGCGGCAGCAGCGAAAGTGGTGGGCAGCAGCGGGCATAGCGCGGACTAGGCGAGGAAAGGGTACGGTCAGGGCTCACGGACGCGGAGCTCCGGCGGTCCGACCATGGCATCCGAACTGCGGGGGCGGCGGCTAAACGGCGATGGAACGAGCAGGGTAAGGGGTAATCTGGAGGAGGGGCTCACCGCGGTGCGGATGACGAGCTCGGGGAGGCCGGAGACAGGTCGAGGAGGCGGTGGTGACGGCGAGATGCGGTGGTCAGAGGAAGGAAATGAAGACCACGTCAGCTACGCGGCTCCCCGGACTGATGAGGCGTCCTCAACGGAGGCAGTCGAGGGCGGTGGACCTTTTGGACGTGCTCCCACACGCCGGAGGGGCCAGTGGACGCGTCGACGACGGAGAGGCATCGGTCACCGCGGATCTACCAAGCTCGAATTCAGGTAGTAGAGGAAGGGGGCGAAGGGGGGGAGAAGGGGGAATGGAACATGGCGGTTTTGGGTTTCCAGAGGACGTAGACATAGCCTCGGGGGGACGACGTGGTGGCCATCCACGGGCATGGCGCCCTGGATGTGCGCCACGCACCTCTCTGCCCCTGTAGCGAGGTGGAAGAAGGCCCAGGTTGGGCTGGGCTGCACTATTGTTAGATAGGCCAAAGTGCACAAAAGCACCTCCGCCTTTTCCCTTGTTTATTTCTGTTACAACTCCTTCTCTATGGCCTTGCCATTTATATTGCTGCTAAATGAATTTCTCTCATTTTCAAACTTGGCACATAAATCCAGTGCATTAGCATAGGGTCACACACAAAGTTCCATGTGGTTTGGGAAATGTAAGACTGTATATTGTAATTTAAAAGACCAAATTAAATGTTGCTAGCCCGCTAAAATATTTCTATGGCCAACATAAAAATCTAATTTGAGTTGATTTCTAGATGAAAATTTCTTAAGGATTATTTGCAACAACTTGAACATTTTTGTTTTACTGATCGGAGAAATAATAATTTCACTTATTTTAAAATTGAAAAAGGCTTTGATTTTTGGACAAGTGGCAAGCTGTATAGTAATCACGATGACATGGCCACCATTAGGGGGAGATTACTGTAGCATGATTCTCGGGGTGTTACTGGCTCATCTATTCCCTAAGCTACTCTCCTTTGCAAATAGTGATAAGGATACTCTAGCTCAATTGATTCAGTCAAGGGACATCCAAAATTAGTTGCACAAACCCTTCTGGGCTCAAGCTTTCGATCAGTTCAATCAACTACAAGACATTATTCAGCAGAACACCAACAATCAAGATCCTGATGTTTGGTCGTGCTCAAATGGCAACAAAAAATATTCATCCACTGAAGTATATCATAAGCTTATTGTTGGGCCTGAAACTCATATTCGATTTAAGTGGCTCTGGAGTAGTGCTAATAGAGTCCAACATAAGACCTTTTGGTTGTTACTACATGACCAAACAAATACAAGGAATATGTTAAGAACAAAATCCATGCACCTTGAATTATATAAATGTGTCATGTGCACTGAAAGCACTAAGGAAACTTTCTGCATTTTTTATGGGACTGGTCTTTTGTAGAGGAATGTCGGAATCTCATTTTCCCACAAAGAGAAAGAGGACTTTCTCCATTTTATGAAATCATGTTTGGATGTCAAAAGCTCCCAAAGCCCATTGCTATGGATATTATAATTTTGGGATGTTGGAAAATTTGGATGCAAATAAATGGCAAAGTTTTTAGAAGAGAAATATCTAATTCTAATTCCGGGAAACTCTTACTCAAATAAGACTTGACAATCCTAGAGCATAGAGTCAAGACGAAGAATGTGGCAGATCTAAGAGGTTTGATAGAATCACATCTATGACGGTCATTATAGTTGCTTAATACTTTCCTTCCCTATGATACCTAGAACTAGAATAGGATTATTTCTTTCTTTTTGTCTTTCACCTTGTAAATATCCTTTACCATATATTATATGAAAATTAACGTAGAACTGTTGTTTTTCGGTATACAGTTCAAAAAAACATTTGGCTGGACCAGGTTCTTGTTTCCTGGACCTCGGGTTGTTGTTTGTCGTATGCCATCAACGACCGCTTCCTTGTTTTCGTTATCCCTGCATTGTTTGCAACTGAGCGCATCACAACGGTGGCCGCCTCTTCTTCTTCCTCCCGCAAACAGATCTACTCCCAATAATCCGAAGTCCCCGTGGCATGCAGGAAATGTGTTTGGTGGGAAGTCCATGTCACCAACTCTACAATTTTTGCATTCAAACCTCTATCGGTTAACAGTTGTCTCCATCTTATCTAATGCTACATGTAGCATTCAAATAATGAGATTCTCTGTCCTAACAACATCAACAGCGGACAAAATCTCACTTTAGCTATAAAACCGATTAAGCCTAGTCACAGTGTTATGACATACAATTGTTATACCAATCAATGAACTTAACAATGCATGTATCATTACGGTAAATCCCTCTAGCATCTAATGCTTGCCTTACACATGTATTCTTTGGATGCCATGGCACACCACAATTGCAGCAACTATCTTCCTTTCTTGGTTGTTTGGAATGTCCCCTCTTTCTGGGCACCTCAGTGGCTAATGACCTTGAGTTTCCAAGATGTTGCATGATCTTGCTCATCTATTCATAGGGGGTTTTGCTATCGCATTCAAAGGTCTGCTATTTCATGTTGTTCCCCCTGTCATCCTTCTTCTCCTTTGCGGCTGCCTTTTGAGCAGCAACATGAGCTACAACATTGGTTTGAGCCAGCACAATTGGAGGAAGCATAGGCGGCACCTCGAAAACGTATGAATCAGGAGGCATCTAGTCGATGGGGCTGGGACTCCTCGACGTAGGACGTTGAGAACTGGCTCTCGGACAAACACGATGGCCTAAATAAACTCTTGTGTGCTCATCTCCTACAAACGTAAGCATCGTCAACACCAGGACACACTACACATCGACAGTAGGAACTACCGGTAAACATGGACAGATCAAACTAGCACTAACACATGCACACATGAATGATCTAGTTTGAGACAACACTACCAAATCCATCAAAGCATATCACAACACAACACTAACCATGGATGATCATGTTCAACACTTGCATACTAGTATACCACACATCTAAGCATACTACCAATCCATCGATGACCACTAGCTACCAATCCTTGCCGACATGGAAACAACCCCTAGCATGCTTCAAATCCATCACAACTGGTTACTTCAACATCATAGTCACACAGATCGGAAGATCTAACCCTACCGCATGGAAAACTCTAGCTAGAACTAGTAGAGAGGAGGGGGTGATTGAACTTACAAACGTCATCGGAGGAGTTGTAGAGGAGGTGTCGGACACGTCAGAGAAGAGGAGTAGTTGATCCACCGCTGCAGTCAACTGGTCATCGGAAAAGGTGTTCCGTTTACCTCGTCATCAAGGTGGATCCGCGCCGGAGGGAAACCTCGAAAGGAGGAAAATGGTTGCGGGAGTTTTGCTGCAGCGGTCACACTGGCTATATAGGACGGCCGAATCGGCGGGTTGTGATTGTTGGGGAACGTAGTAATTTCAAAATAATATGCACACGCAAGATCATGGTGATGCATAGCAACGGAGGGGAGAGTGTGTCCACATACCCTCGTAGACCAAAAGCGGAAGCGTTAGCACAACGCGGTTGATGTAGTCGTACGTCTTCACGATCCGACCGATCAAGTACGGAATGCACGACACCTCCGAGTTCTGCACACGATCAACTCGATGACGTCCCTCAAACTCCGATCCAGACGGGCTTTGAGGGAGAGTTCCGTCAGCACGATAGCGTGTTGACGATGTTGATGTTCTACCGTCGTAGGGCTTCGCCTAAGCACCGCTATGATATTAGCGAGGTGTACTATGGTGGAGAGGGGCACCACACACGGCTAAAAGATTCAAGAGATCAATTGTTGTGTCTATGGGGTGCCCCTCTCCTCTGTATATAAAGGTGGGGAGGAGAGGGCCGGCCAAGGGGAGGAGGCGCGCCCAAGGGGGGAGTCCTACTCCCACCGGGAGTAGGGCTCCTCCTTTTCCTATTTGGAGAGGGAGAGGGATGGAAGAGGAAGGAGGGAGGAAGGAAGGGGTGCCCTCCCCTCCCAATTCGGATTGGGCTTGGGGGGGCGCCCCTTCCCTTGCTCCTTTCCCCTCCTTTCCACGAAAGCCCATTAAGGCCCATATAGCTCCCGAGGGGTTCCGATAACCTCCCGGTGCTCCCGTATTATCCCGATCTCACCCGGAACCATTCCGCTATCCAAATATAGTCGTCCAATATATCGATCTTTACGTCTCAAACATTTCGAGACTCCTCGTCATGTCCGTCATCACATCCGGGACTCCGAACTACCTTCGGTACATCAAAAACCATAAACTCATAATATAACTGTCATCGAACTTTACGCGTGCGGACCCTACGGGTTCGAGAACTATGTAGACATGACCGAGACACGTCTCCGGTCAATAACCAATAGCGGAACCTGGATGCTCATATTGGCTCCTACATATTCTATGAATATCTTTATCGGTCAAACCGCATAACAACATACGTTGTTCCCTTTGTCATCGGTATGTTACTTGCCCAAGATTCGTTCGTCGGTATCTCAATACCTAGTTCAATCTCGTTACCAGAAAGTCTCTTTACTCGTTCTGTAACACATCATCCCGCAACTAACTCATTAGTTGCAATGCTTGCAAGGCTTAAGTGATGTGTATTACCGAGTGGGCCCAGAAATACCTCTCCGACAATCAGAGTGACAAATCCTAATCTCGAAATACGACAAACCAACAAGTACCTTCGGAGACACCTGTAGAGCACCTTTGTAATCACCCAGTTACGTTGTGACGTTTGGTAGCACACAAAGTGTTCCTCCGGTAAACGAGAGTTGCATAATCTCATAGTCATAGGAACATGTATAAGTCATGAAGAAAGCAATAGCAACAAAACTAAACGATCAAGTGCTAAGCTAACAGAATGGGTCAAGTCAATCACATAATTCTCTAATGATGTGATCCCGTTAATGAAATGACAACTTGAGGACCCACAACTATAGGGGATCTATCGTAGTCCTTTCGTAAGTAAGAGTGTCGAACCCAACGAGGAGCAGAAGGAAATGATAAGCGGTTTTCAGCAAGGTATTCTCTGCAAGCACTGAAATAATAGGTAACACATAGTTTTGTGATAGGATAATTTGTAACGAGTAGCAAGTAATAAAAGTAAATAAGGTGCAGCAAGATGGCCCAATCCTTTTTGTAGAAAAGGATAAGCCTGGACAAACTCTTATATGATGTAAAGCACTCCGAGGACACATGGGAATATCGTCAAGCTAGGTTTCATCACGTTCATATGATTCACGTTCGGTACTTTGATAATTTGGTATGTGGGTGGACCGGTGCTTGGGTGCTGCCCTTACTTGGACAAGCATCCCACTTATGATTAACCTATATTGCAAGCATCCGCAACTACAACAAAAGTATTAAGGTAAACCTAGCCATAGCATGAAACATATGGATCCAATCAGCCCCTTACGAAGCAACACATAAACTAGCGTTTAAGCTTCTGCCACTCTAGCAACCCATCATCTACTTATTACTTCGCAATGCCTTCCTCTAGGCCCAAACAATGATGAAGTGTCATGTAGTCGACGTTCACATAACACCACTAGAGGAGAGACAACATACATCTCATCAAAATATTGAACGAATACCAAATTCGCATGACTACTAATAGCAAGACTTCTCCCATGTCCTCAGGAACAAACGTAACTACTCACAAAGCATGTTCATATTCATAATCAGAGGGGTATTAATATGCATATAGGATCTGAACATATGATCTTCCACCAAATGAACCAACTAGCATCAACTACAAGGAGTAATTAACACTACTAGCAACCCACAGGTACCAATCCCAGACATGGAGACAAGAATTGGATACAATAGATGAACTAGGGTTTTGAGAGGAGATGCTGCTGGTGAAGATGTTGATGGAGATTGCCCTCTCCCGATGAGAGGAGCGTTGGTGATGACGATGGCGATGATTTCCCCCCTCTCAGACGGAAGTTTCCCCGGCAGAACAGCTCCGCCAGAACCCTAGATTGGTTCCGCCAAGGTTCCGCCTCGTGGCGGCGGAGTCTCGTCCGAAAAGATGTCTTCTGATTTTTACCTCATTGAAAGACTCCATATAGCGGAAGATGGCCATCGGAGGGCCACCAGGGGGGCCACGAGGTAGGGGGCGCGCCCAGGGGGTAGGGCGCGCCCCCACCCTCGTGGGCAGGGTGTGCCCCCCTGGTGAACTTCTTGCGCTCAATATTTTTTATATATTTTGAAAACGTCTTCCGTGAAGTTTCAGAACTTTTGGGGCTGTGCAGAATAGGTCTCTAATATTTGCTCCTTTTCCAGCCCAGAATCCCAGCTGCAGGCATTCTCCCTCTTTGTGTAAACCTTGTAAAATAAGAGAGAATAGGCATAGGTATTGTGACATAATGTGTAATAACATCCCATAATGCAATAAATATCGATATAAAAGCATGATGCAAAATGGACGTATCAACTCCCCCAAGCTTAGACCTCGCTTGTACTCAAGCGAAAGCCGAAATCGAAAAAATATGTCCACATGTTTAGAGATAGAGGTGTCGATAAAAATAAAATATGGACATGAGGGCATCATGATCATTCTTAGAACATCAACTTATATAATTCTTGTCATATGGTATCTTATGCTAGAGTAACAATTTGATCACAATTTCAAGTATGAATCATAAATTTCATTGAAAACTAACAAACTATAATCTCAGTCATTGAAGCAATTGCAATTTATCATAATATAGGAAAGAGTCAATATATAAGAGCTTTTCAGCAAGTCCACATACTCAACTATCATATAGTCTTTCACAATTGCTAACACTCACGCAATACTTATGGGTATGGAGTTTTAATCAGGCACAGAGAAAGATAGGGGCTTATAGTTTTGCCTCCCAATGTTTTACCTCAAAGGTAATGTCAACAATAATAGTTCATGAAAACTCACATCCAATTAGCCATATATACCAGGATCTTTCCAACATGTTGTGCTTGCCAAAAGATAAAATGTAAAAAGGAAGGGTGAAGATCACCATGACTCTTATATAAGGTAGGAGATAAAGGTAAACGATAGGCCCTTCGCAGAGGGAAGCAAAGGTTGTCATGCGCTTTTATGGTTGGATGCACAAAATCTTAATGCGAAAGAATGTCACTTTATATTGCCACTTGTGATATGAACCTTTATTATGCAGTCTGTCACTTTTATTTCTTCCATATCACACGATCGTATAAAGCTTATTTCATCCACACCAATCAATCATACATATTTAGAGAGCAATTTTTATTGCTTGCACCGATGACAACTTACTTGAAGGATCTTACTCAATCCATAGGTAGATATGGTGGACTCTCATGGCAAAACTGGTTTAAGGGTGTTTGGAAGCACAAGTAGCATCTCTACTTGGTGCAAATAAGTTGGCTAGCATGAGGGGGAAAGGCAAGCTCAACCGTGTTGGATGATCCATGACAATATAATTTATCTCAGATGTAAGAAAACATAACCTATTATGTTGTCTTCCTTGTCCAATGTCAGCTCTTTAGCATGTCATATTTTAATGAGTGCTCACAATCGTCAAAGATATCCAAGATAGTATATTTATATGTGAAGACCTCTCTTTCTTTATTACTTCCTATTAATTGCAACGATGACCAAAACTATGTTTGTCAACTCTCAACAACTTTTATTCATCATACTTTTTCTATGTGAGCTCATTACTCTCCATAAGATCCATATGATCTCTTTGTTTCTTTTTATCCTTTCTCTTTTCTTTTATTCACTTAAGATCATGGCAAAATAATCAAGCCCTTAACTCAACACTAATTTTTATTATATATAGCTCACGAACTCGATTACATAGAAGGGTCATAAAGCAAAACTCACAACTAGATCATACAAAGAACTCTTATTCTACTACATAAATATATTATCAAAAGGACTGAACTAAGAAAAACGGTAAAGATAAAAGTGATGGTGATACGATACCGGGGCACTCCCCCAAGCTTGGCAGTATCCAAGGGGGTGCCCATACCCATGTGATTATGTCTCCTTTGTTGGTGAACAAGTTGATGGTTTTGTTGATGGCGTAGGTTTGTCGTCCTTCTTTCAAGGCATAGGCTCACCATCATAGAAGGATGATAGAGTCTCCTGAAACCTCAAATCTGCAGCCAAACTCATCATCTTGAATCTATATTCATACTCACAGTTTTGATTTTGCAGGTCATAGATATGGGCTTGGAGGTGCTCGATTTTCTCATGAAGCTTGAAGATGGCCTCCCCAATGTCCTTGACGTCCAGCTTGTGGTTGTTGGTGAACTCCGTGATCATAATGTGATTGGAATCGAGTCCATGCTCCACCATCTCCTGACACTTGAAAACTTCTTGCTCCAATGCCTCGAGCCTTGCCTCCGTGCTTCCGGTCTTCCTTGGTCCCTCTCGCGGATGTGCAACAACCCCTCATGCATCTCGATGGTTTGAGGGTGTTGCAGCACTTCCGCGAGGTAGGGGTTGATGACCTTCTCAAAGAACTGGTCCTTGGGGGCACTTGAAGACGACATGATGACCTGGATCTGTCAAAAAACAGCTCGAAACAAAGACAGGAGTTTTTTGCGTGATACGGGAGTCAAAACCTTCGGGAGATTATATAATGATTTTTTACCGACCAAAATACGTGTCGTGTAAGAAAACGGAGTGCAGAAAGCGCACGAGGTGCCCACAAGGTAGGGAGGCGCGCCCAGGGGGTAGGGCGTGCCCTCCACCCTCGTGGAGGCCTCGTGTCCTTCCCGGATGATGTCTACTACACAACCTTCTTCTTGTAGACGTTGTTGGGCCTCCAAGTGCAGAGGTTTGTAGGACAGTAGCAAATTTCCCTCAAGTGGATGACCTAAGGTTTATCAATCCATAGGAGGCGTAGGATGAAGATGGTCTCTGTCAAGCAACCCTGCAACCAAATAACAAAGAGTCTCTTGTGTCCCCAACACACCCAATACAATGGTAAATTGTATAGGTGCACGCACTAGTTCGGCGAAGAGATGGTGATACAAGTGGTATATGGATAGTAGATAAAGGTTTTTGTAATCTGAAAATATAAAAACAGCAAGGTAACTAATGATAAAAGTGAGCGTAAAAGGTATTGCAATGTGTTGATACAAGGCCTAGGGTTCATACTTTCACTAGTGCAAGTCCTCTCAACAATAATAACATAATTGGATCACATAACTATCCCTCAACATGCAACAAAGATTCACTCCAAAGTCACTAATAGCGGAGAGCAAACGAAGAGATTATGGTAGGGTACGAAACTACCTCAAAGTTATTCTTTCCAATCAATCCGTTGGGCTATTCCTATAGGTGGCACAAACAGCCCTAGAGTTCGTACTAGAATAACACCTTAAGACACAAATCAACCAAAACCCTAATGTCACCTAGATACTCCAATGTCACCTCAAGTATCCGTGGGTATGATTATACGATATGCATCACACAATCTCAGATTCATCTATTCAACCAACACATAGAACCTCAAAGAGTGCCCCAAAGTTCCTACCAAAGAATCACGACGAAAACGTGTGCCAACCCTTATGCATAGGTTCATGGGCGGAACCCGCAAGTTGATCACCAAAACATACATCAAGTGAATCACGTAATATCCCATTGTCACCATAGATACGCACGGCAAGACATACATAAAGTGTTCTCAAATCTTTAAAGACTCAATCTGATAAGATAACTTCAAAGGGGAAACTCAATCCATTACAAGAGAGTAGAGGGGGAAGAAAACATCATAAGATCCAACTATAATAGCAAAGCTCGCGATACACCAAGATCGTACCACCTCAAGAACACGAGAGAGAGAGAGAGATCAAACACATAGCTACTGGTACATACCCTCAGCCCCGAGGGAGAGATACTCCCTCCTCATCATGGAGAGCACCGGGATGATGAAGATGGCCACCGGAGAGGGATTGCCCCCTCCGGTAGGGTGCCAGAACGGGTCTAGATTGGTTTTCGGTGGCTACGGAGGCTTCTGGCGGCGGAACTCCCGGTCTATTGTGCTCCCCGATCGTTTTAGGGTATATGGATATATATAGGCGGAAGAAGTACGTCACGGGGGCTACGAGTGGCCCACAAGGGTGGAGGGCGCGCCCAGGGGGTGGGCGCGCCCCCTACCTCGTGGCTTCCTCGAAGCTTCCTTGACATGGACTCCAAGTCTCCCGGGTTGCTTTCCTTCCAAAAATAAGTTCCGTGAAGTTTCAGGTCAATTGGACTCCTTTTGATTTTCCTTTTCTACGATACTCTAAAATAAGGAAAAAAACAGAAACTCGCACTGGGCTCTGGGTCAATAGGTTAGTCCCAAAAATAATATAAAAATGTATAATAAAGCCCATAAACATCGAAAACACATAATATAATAGCATGGAACAATCAAACATTATAGATACGTTGGAGATGTATCACCGGACTGCTTCTTATTTTTCTATTTTTCTAAATAATCCAAAACGAAAGAAAATTGCCATTGAAACTATTTTGGAGTCGGTTTACTTACCGTACCACATACCTATTCCTTTTTGGACTCTGAAACATTCCGGAAAGTGTCCCTTATGTATTCCTCCGGGGTTACGGTTTCAATAACATTGGTTTCAACATTTATAGGATTACCTGAGATATAATGTTTAATTCTTTGACTGTTCACCACCTTCGGATTTGTGCCTTCAAAGTTGTTGATTTTTATGGCACCGGAACGATAGACCTCCTCGATAACTAAGGACCTTCCCATTTACAGAGAAGTTTTCCTGCAAAAAATCTTAAACGAGAGTTGTATAGCAATACATAATCACCTACATTAAACTCACGCTTTTGTATTCTTTTGTCATGCCATCTTTTAACTTTTTATTTAAATAATTTGGCACTCTCATAGGCTTGGGTTCTCCATTCATCAAGTGAGCTAATGTCAAATAACCTCTTCTCACCGGCAAGTTTGAAATCATAGTTGAGCTCGTTAATAGCCCAATAAGCCTTATGTTCTAGTTCGAGAGGTAAGTGACATGCTTTTCCATAGACCATTTTATACGGAGACATACCCGTAGGATTTTTATATGCAATTCTATAGGCCCATAATGCATCATCAAGTTTCTTGGACCAATTCTTTCTAGATCTATTAACGGTCTTTTGCAAAATTAATTTGAGTTCTCTATTACTCAATTCTACTTGACCACTAGACTGCGGGTGAGAAGGAGATTCAATTCTATGATTAACATCATATTTAGCAAGCATTTTACGGAAAGCACCATGAATAAAATGTGAAGCACCATCAGTCATTAAATATCTAGGGACTCGAAACCTTGGAAAAATAACTTCTTTAAGCATTTTAATAGAAGTGTTATGATCAGCACTACTAGTTGGAATAGCTTCTACCCACTTAGTAACGTAATCAACAATAACTAAAATATGTGTATATCCATTAGAGGCGGGAAAAGGTCCCATATAATCAAAGCCCCAAAAATCAAATGGTTCAATAACAAGTGAATAATTCATAGGCATTTCTTAACATCTACTAATATTACCAATTCTTTGACATTCATCACAAGACAAGACAAACTTACGCGCATCCTTGAAGAGAGTAGGCCAATAAAAACCGGATTGTAATACCTTATGTGCAGTTCTATCTCCAGCGTGGTGTCCTCCATAAGCCTCGAAGTGACACTTGCGTAGGATATGTTCATGTTCATGCTCAGGTACAAAACGTCTAATAACACCATCTACTCCTTCTTTATAAAGATATGGGTCATCCCAAAAGTAATGTCTCAAACCATAGAAGAACTTTTTCTTTTGCTGGTATGTGAAACTAGGTGGTATAAATTTAGCAACAATATAATTAGCATAATCAACATACCATGGAGCATTAGGAGAAGCATTTATAACACTTAATTGTTCATCAGGAAAGCTATCATCAATAGGTAGTGGGTCATCAAGAACATTTTCTAACCTAGACATGTTGTCTGCAACGGGGTTCTCAACTCCCTTTCTATCAATAATATGCAAATCAAATTCTTGTAGAAAGAGAACCCATCTAATAAGTCTAGGTTTAGCATCTTTTTTTCCATGAGATATTTAATAGCAGCATGATCAGTGTGAATAGTTACATTAGAATCAATAATATAAGGTCCGAACTTACCACAAGCAAATACAACTGCTAAGAATCCTTTTTCAGTAGTAGCATAATTTCTCTGAGCGTTGTCTAGAGTTTTACTAGTATATTGAATAACATTTAGTTTCTTATCAACTCTTTGCCCTAGAACATCACCTATAGCATAATCACTAGCATCACACGTAATTTCAAAGGGTAAATTCCAATTAGGTGGCCGAACAATAGGTGCAGAGATTAATGCTTTCTTAAGTATTTCAAATGCTTCTACGCAATCATCATCAAAGACAAATGGTATATCTTTTTGTAATAAATTAGTCAGAGGCCGAGAAATTTTTGAGAAGTCCTTAATGAACCTCCTATAAAAACCGGCGTGACCAAGGAAACTTCTTATACCTTTGATGTCCTTGGGACATGGCATCTTTTCAACAGCATCAACCTTGGCTTTATCAACCTCAATGCCTCTTTCATAAACTTTATGCCCCAAGACAATACCTTCATTAACCATAAAGTGGCACTTTTCCCAATTCAAGACAAGATTAGTTTCTTCACATCTCTGCAAAACTCGGTCAAGGTTGCTTAAGAAATCATCAAAAGAGGATCCATAGACGGAAAAATCGTCCATGAAAACCTCACAAATCTTTTCACAAAAGTCAGAGAATATAGCCATCATGCATCTTTGAAAGGTAGCAGGTGCATTACATAAACCAAAAGGCATACGTCTATAAGCAAAAGTACCAAAAGGGCAAGTAAAAGTAGTCTTTGATTGATCATTGGCTGACACAGGTATTTGAGAGAAACTAGAATAACCATCTAGAAAGCAAAAATGAGTATGTTTAGATAATATTTCTAGAATTTGATCGATAAAAGGTAAAGGCTAATGCTCTTTTTAGTAGCTTCATTTAATTTGCGGAAATCAATTACCATCCTATAACCTGTAATAATTCTTTGTGGGTTCAACTCATCTTTATCATTAGGAACGACAATAATACCTCCCTTCTTAGGGACACAATGGACAGGACTTACCCACTGACTATCAGCAACGGGATAAATTATACCTGCCTCAAGAAGCTTTAGTATTTACTTTCTTACCACTTCCTTCATCTTAGGATTCAGCCATCGTTGATGATCACGAACTGGTTTGGCATCTTCCTCCAGATTTATTTTGTGTTGACACAGAGTGGGACTAATGCCCTTAAGATCATCAAGAGTATATCCAATAGCAGCACGGTGCTTCTTTAGAGTTTTCAATAATCTCTCTTCTTCATGCTCTGAAAGGTTAGCACTAATAATAACAGGATATATCTTTTTCTCATCAAGATAAGCATATTTAAGAGTATCAGGTAACGGTTTAAGCTCAAACACGGGATCACCCTTGGGTGGAGGAGGATTCCCTAGGATTTCAATAGGAAAATTGTGTTTCAGGATGGGTTCCTGTTTAAAGAATTCTTCATCTGTTTCCCTTCTTTCATTCATAAACATATCATTTTCATGGTCTAGCAAATATTGTTCTAAAGGATCACTAGGAGGTACGGCAATAGAAGCAAGACCAATAATTTCATCTTTACTAGGCAATTCCTCTTCACGGTGTTGTCTACGAAATTTAGAGAAATTAAATTCATGAGACATATCACCTAAACCAATAGTAACAACATCCTTTTTGCAATCTATCTTAGCATTAACAGTGTTCAAGAAGGGTCTACCAAATATAATGGGACAAAAGCTATCTTGTGGAGAACCAAGAACAAGAAAATCAGCAGGATATTTAGTTTTCCCACACAAGACTTCAACATCTCTAACAATTCCCATTGGTGAAATAGTATCTCTATTGGCAAGTTTAATTGTGACATCAATATCTTCTAACTCAGCGGGTGCAATGTCATGCATAATTTCTCTGTATAAGTCAATAGGTATTGCACTAGCACTGGCACCCATATCACATAAGCCATGATAACAATGATCTCCTATTTAACAGAAATAACAGGCATGCTTACCAAAGATCTAGGTTTATCTTTAGCACAAGGTTTAGCAATTCTAGCAGTCTCATCACGGAAATGAATAACATGCCCATCAATATTATCAGACAAGAGATCTTTAACAATAGCAATATTATGTTCAACTTTAATTTGCTCAGGAGGTGTATAAGTTCTAATATTGCTTTTACGAACCACAGTTGAAGCTTTAGCATGATCTTTTATCCTAACAGGGAAAGGTGGTTTCTCAACATAAGAAGTAGGAACAATAGGATCATTATAAGTGATAGTCTTTTCTTGAACTTTAATAGGTGCAGCTACTTTTACTTCTATAGGAGGATGATATTTAAACCACTTCTCTCTAGGGAGATCAACATGAGTAGCAAAAGATTCACAGAAAGAAGCTACTATCTCAGAGTCAAGTCCATATTTAGTGCTAAATTTATGGAAAACATCGGTATCCATAAAAGATTTAATAGAATCAAATTTAGGTGTCATACATGACTCCTTACCTTCGTCGAGGTCCCAATCTTCAGAGTTGCGTTTAATTCTTTCCAATAAATCTCATTTGAATTCAATAGTCTTCGTCATAAAAGAGCCATCACAAGAAGTATCGAGCATGGTGCGATTGTTATCAGAAAGCCGAGCATATAAATTTTGAATAATCATTTCTCTTGAGAGCTCATGATTGGGGCATGAATATAACATTGATTTAAGCCTCCCCCAAGGTTGAGCGACGCTTTCTCCTTCGCGAGGAAAAAAATTATATATATAATTGCGATCACGATGAACAAGATGCGTAGGATAAAACTTCTGATGAAATTCCAATTTCAATCGTTTGTAGTTCCATGACCCTGTATCATCACATAGCCTATACCATGTCAATGCATATTCCTTCAAAGATAAAAGGAAGACCTTCTTCTTAATAACATCTCCGGGTACACCTGCAAGCTTAAATAATCCACAAACTTCATCCACATATATAAGGTGCTCATCAGGATGAATTGTTCCGTCTCCTGCAAAAGGATTAGCTAGCAGTTTTTCTATCATACCCAAAGAAATTTCAAAGCAGACATTTTCATTTTCAGTAGGTTCAGTAGGTTGAGGAGCAACTCTTTGCTCTACTAGTCGGGGTGAAGATACCCCGAACAAGCCCCTCAGAGGATTACTTTCCATAGTAACAAGTGACAGTAAATTTCAGCACACTATATAAATTTTTCCATACCAAATTCCACCTACCAAAGGCGCTTCACTCCCCGGCAACGACGCCAGAAAAGAGTCTTGATGACCCACAAGTATAGGGGATCTATCGTAGTCCTTTCGATAAGTAAGAGTGTCGAAACTAATGAGGAGCAGAAGGAAATGATAAGCGGTTTTCAGCAAGGTATTCTCTGCAAGCACTGAAATAATAGGTAACACATAGTTTTGTGATGGGATAATTTGTAACGAGTAGCAAGTAATAAAAGTAAATAAGGTGCAACAAAATGGCCCAATCCTTTTTGTAGCAAAGGACAAGCCTGGACAAACTCTTATATGATGTAAAGCGCTCCCGATGACACATGGGAATATCATCAAGCTAGGTTTCATCACGTTCGTATGATTCATGTTCGGTACTTTGATAATTTGGTATGTGGGTGGACCGGTGCTTGGGTGCTGCCCTTACTTGGACAAGCATCCCACTTATGATTAACCTATATTGCAAGCATCCGCAACTACAACAAAAGTATTAAGGTAAACCTAACCATAGCATGAAACATATGGATCCAAATCAGCCCCTTACGAAGCAACGCATAAACTAGGGTTTAAGCTTCTGTCACTCTAGCAACCCATCATCTACTTATTACTTCCCAATGCCTTCCTCTAGGCCCAAACAATGGTGAAGTGTCATGTAGTCGACGTTCACATAACACCACTAGAGGAGAGACAACATATATCTCATCAAAATATTGAACGAATACCAAATTCACATGACTACTAATAGCAAGACTTCTCCCATGTCCTCAGGAACAAACGTAACTACTCACAAAGCATGTTCATGTTCATAATCAGAGGGGTACTAATATGCATATATGATCTGAACATATGATCTTCCACCAAATAAACCAACTAGCATCAACTACAAGGAGTAATTAACACTACTAGCAACCCACATGTACCAATCCCAGACTTGGAGACAAGAATTCGATACAAGAGATGAACTAGGGTTTTGAGAGGAGATGATGCTGGTGAAGATGTTGATGGAGATTGCCCTCTCCCGATGAGAGGAACGTTGGTGATGATGATGGCTATGATTTCCCCCTCCCGGAGGGAAGTTTCCCCGGCAGAACAGCTACGCCAGAGCCCTATATTGGTTCCGCCAAGGTTCCGCCTCGTGGCGGCGGAGTCTCGTCCGGAAAGATGGCTTCTGATTTTTTTCCTCATCGAAAGACTCCGTATAGTGGAAGATGGCCATCGGAGGGCCACCAGGGGGCCCACGAGGTAGGGGGCGCACCCAGGGGAGTAGGGCGCGCCCCCAACCTCGTGGGCAGGGTGTGGCCCCCCTGGTGAACTTCTTGCGCTTAGTATTTTTTATATATTCTAAAAACGTTTTCCGTGAAGTTTCAGGACTTTTGGGGCTGAGCAGAATAGGTCTCTAATATTTGCTCCTTTTCCAGCCCAGAATCCCAGCTGTCGGCATTCTCCCTCTTTATGTAAACCTTGTAAAATAAGAGAGAATAGGCATAAGTATTGTGACATAATGTGTAATAACAGTCCATAATGCAATAAATATCGATATAAAAGCATGATGCAAAATGGACGTATCACAACTCTTTGTCTATGGCTAGGAAACATGACCATCTTTGATCAACGAGCTAGTCAAGTAGAGGCATACTAGTGACACTCTGTTTATCTATGTATTCGCACATGTATCTTGTTTCTGGTTAATACAATTCTAGCATGAATAATGAACATTTATCATGATGTAAGGAAATAAATAATAACTTTATTATTGCCTCTAGGGCATATTTCCTTCAGTGATGCGAATTCATCCTGCCGCTTTTTCGGAGACGCGCCATCGCTCCCGCCATCTCTCTCCCTGCAGCTACGCAGCGCCGCATTCCCCTCCCCTACATCAATCATGCCTGGCTCACTGGAAATTGTCGATTCGGCCATTCCTAGCAAGCCTGGCTGAGAACTGCTTTAAGGTTCGTGCGAGCCAGGATTCTCATGCGGGCCAAGCAACCAAACAGCCTGTTTTCTTCACCGGCGGGCCAGGCTGGGCCTAATGCGAGGAACGAAACACATCCTAGGTGTTCTCTTGGCCTGCCTGAGATCCCCGAATGGTTCGTCGTCATAGTTGGTTAGCCACAATGAGGTTATCCTTGGCTAGGGATTTGGCGTCTAAGAGGCTGGGTGTTTGCCACTGGATCTCTAAAAAAGAAACTTTTAAACGTCGAACACATGTAGCGTGCTACAACAGGTCTTGTACACTGGAAGAAAAGTCTAGGGTTCCCCTGCCTCCCATCGGCGCTGCCTTCGATCCACCTCGTCTTCGATGGCCGTAGGGCCGTGGCGGTATGGTGGATCTCGGCCCTTGCCGATACGAGAGCTCTGTTTTCAGTTGTTCCTTCGTGTTTTGTTAGACTTTGTGTCCTACTTAAAAAGATGAGATGACGACGGCTCCCTGGAGATATGGAATAAGGTTATCCCCGCCTAGGCCCGGTCCTGATGGTGTGTCTAGCATCATCAGTGGTCGTGTGGAAGTGTGTCTCCGACGGATCTGTCCATGGTGGAGTTGCTCGGATTTGGTCGTGGTTCGTCTACGTTCAGATGTTTTTAGGTTGCATCCTTTCGATCTACGCTACTCTTATCAGTGGCGGTTGTGCTGGTCTTATGGGGGCTTAGCATGACGACTTCCCTACTGTCTAGTCCAACAAGCGCGTCTTCGGTTCGCTTCAGTGCTTGTAGTTGTCGCTAGGTGATCTACGAATCTGGATGTAACTTTTATTATTTCTGGTGTTCAATTGTATTGTCATGATTGAAGACGAGCACAAATGCTCGTGCGTTGCAGCGAGAGAAAAATAATAATATCACAAACATCTAGCCTAATAATCATGACTCAAAGACTCCACCTCGCGCGTCGTGCAAGTCCATGTCCTCTATTTTAACACGGCATCCATCTATCACGGCTTTTCCTAATTTCCGCCCTCACTGATGGGTACCCCGGGTCCATTTGATCATAATGCATCTAGACGTGGTCAATCCCAAGGCGATGAGCTTGACCATCACATGACACACCTGTCATTGAATCGCACCAGCCCAATGGATTAAACTGCCCCAATGCAAGGGAATGTTTAAACTAATCTGTTGAGGTGGGGTTGAGCGGTGCCCTCTGTGTCCCTCGGGCACATGCTCCATGCAATTTCTCCTGCACAACCCTCGTGCTTCGTTATGGAGCAAACATCCGTGGCCCTGTACGAAGGTTGTCCAGATCAAGGACCTAGGTTACGACCTAGGTCGCTAATGTAAAAAACGATCGGCCACTCCGTGGTAGGGTTCTTTAGGAGGCCAGTTCAGAACATTGGACATGATAATGTGCGGCTAACGACAATGTTGGACACTTATCCCCTACCACATTGAGCGCTAACTCGGTAGCATGCCAGACGGTCACCGCCAAGGCAACTCGCCTACAACTCCAAGCAACTAATATCAATTGATGATTCTAGGGGATGCACCCACTCCCATGACATGTTCGCTTCACTGCATGCGCCCACTGCCACAGCAAGATTTATCATTTGCTAGTTGTGTGGAAACCGTGCTTGCTTGCCCTGGTTGGCTCTACCAACTCAGCCAAATCAGTAGTTGTCTAATTCTCTCTTCTGGCTGCGTTGCTGAAATATATATAAACTTAGACTGCACAAGGTTCAGTAAATGAATATGCACACTATCAACTTGCGTGTGCCCTTGTCTTAATTTGGAGACGTGGGGCCAACATGTTGTTCGAATCCATTAGTGATGGCTGATTGGTGAAGCTATAGTTAGATCTCATAATACTTTCAGGTTGCAATCTGAATTGAGCTGACGATTACTTGAAGAAAAAACAAAAAGATGCAGTATTGCAAGTGCAAGTGTGAGTGCGAATTGTTTGGGATTGGGACCAAAAGAATGTTATCTGTTGTAGTGTATAAATATGATATAGCTCATTTTATTCCATGAGAGTCTGCTGGTGTAGTTGGTTAATGTGATGGGATTTACACCTCATGTAGCCAGTTTGAATCCCACTAATGCACGCGTTTTTTGCTGATTTTCCAAAAAAAATGGAACTCCAGTAGGCCCGGGTCCATGAGAGAAGAGTGTTCACCAAGACTAGTTCGCAGAACGAATGACGTACACAAATTGTGACTCGGTGTACGAAACGCTGCCAATTCTATTTGACCCTTGTGAGCGAACGTTGTCGCTTCGCTGAAGGTAGCATTTAGACGGCCGACTTTTTCAGACCTTTCATTCAGAATTTCAAAATTTCTTCAAAATTTTAGAAAATGTCCGTATCTTTTTTCAATAGAAGTTCATAATTCCAAAATTTATTCATGTTCTTAAAAAATTCACGTAATGAAAAAAGTTCACCATATAGAAAAAAAGTCCACCATACATTTGAAAACTCTTCACTATATATAAGAAAAGTTCATCATGTATAGGAAATTTATTCAGTGTGCATTTAAACAAATCACCGTATATTTAAAAATGTTCAGTGTGTATTTGAAAAATGTGCACTGTATACCAAAAAAAATTCATTGTGTATTTTTAAATTCACTTTTTTTCAAACATTTCGGAATTTTGTTGCTAGTTAAAAAATTACATTTGAAAAAAATATTCACCGTATACTAAAAAATGTTCAGTGTATATTTATGGCCTAGCGCTAATTTTGTCACCACATTCGCCTGCAAACTAAAGGCTCCGTGTTCAATTCTCCCTCGGGCCTCCTATTTTTGGCTGGTTTTCAAAAAAAATATCAGGAATGTCCTATGTGCATTTATAGTATAGCGTTGCTTTTCAACACCAAACGTCATAAGGGCGAGTGGCTAGCACCTTAGCCCTAAACCCAAAGGTCCCGTGTACGATCCTCCCTGGGTAAAATACATGTGGAAGTGTGTCTTCGACAGATTTGTCCATGATGGATTTGCTTGAATCTAGTTGTGGTTCGTCTACGTTCATATGTTTTCAATTTGGATCCTTTCGACCTACGTTACTCTTAATCAGCGGCGGTTGTGCTGGTTTATGAGGGCTTAGCATGACGACTTTCCTACTATCTACTCCAACAAACGTGTATTCGGCTCGCTTCAGTGCTTGTAGTTGTCGCTAGGCTCGGTTCATTGTATTGTTATGATTGAAGATGAATAAATGCAGAAGTTTGCTTGGGAAGAAAAAAAGAATCAAATCTACGCCTTGATGCGAAATGATGGACATTTGGAAAGCATGGACCCAGCAAAGATCAAGACATTTTCATGGTAAGTACTTCCTCCGTACCATAATGCGAGGCAAACAGAGCTCCTAGTTGGGATTAAATTCTCAAACGTCATGGTCCAGGAGACGGCAAATATATTTGGTGCGGCGAGGATGAAAATTGTAATTTGCCACTGTATTGTCACGAGATTCGTTTGGAGTGTGATTAGAAAGGCATTAAAAATTATTTTATTTGCTAGCGACTTTGCTTCGCTACTTTCTTTGTTGAACTTGGAATATTTCATTCCATCAACCAAGTGCTGGGCATAGGCAGGGGCGTGACCGGGCCATATGGCTAGAGATGCAAGCTCCAACTTCGACCCAAACAGCGTCAGAGCGTCTGCAACTTTATTACAGGTTCGAGGGCGGTACTCAACTTGAAAATGACTAAAATTAAGAGAAGCAAAACCTTAATTTCCCTAGAAAGGACCCCATTGGAAGAGAGGTCGAAACTGGATGACTTGAGCGTTTGGACTAGAACATTGCATCCGATTCCACCATGGCTGTGAGGAGCTCCTTCAGCCATTTTCCCCCACCTGTCTGTCTTATGCACTATTGGTTTCTTCTCTGCACCAAAGAAAAGTTTGAACTCCTCCACTGTACTACTTCATGTTTTCCAAATCAAGCTAGAAAATTCTGTGTGCTTCCCTTAGTAGCAAAAGAAATGCAACGTATGGTTGGTGCCCATTCGCAGGAAAAGACAAAAAATACATCACGTGAAACGGGCTGAATCTAACCGACGAGATTGGTTAAGTTGAACCATTTTCAAAACTCGACCTAATTATACACGTACCCGACGGAGGAAGTGGCCGATACGTCTTCAACAAGAGACGGATTGGATCGTCCGGTGCCTGGTGAAAGGAACACGCCACGCCACGCGCACTCCACAGAAGTGACGAAAGAGGTTCCCTCAAAAAAAAACAAGCGAGGAAAGAGACGGCGGCGCGCGGGGGCCGAGGCCGAGGCGACCTGGTCGATGGGGGCCGCGCGGTCAAAGGCTCCGGGGGACCCGCGGGGCTCACTCCGATGCCGTGCCGTGCTGCAGCCTGCAGGTCGGCGTCGCGTGAAAAGCCGTGTCGTGGTGAGCTGAGCTCTCTCGGGCGGCGCGCCGCCTACGTCTCCTCTCGTCTGGGTGCGCGCCCGCTGCACTGACGCGTGGGCTCGGGGCGCCGTCTGCGGGTGGGAGTGGTGGCGTGCACCGCGCGCAGGCTGCGCCGATGGAATTCATGGCGTGGCACTGGCGCAGGTGGCAGGTGGGCAGCCGCTGATTCCTGTGGGATGTGACCGCCCACTGGCTCCCCGCCGTCTTTCTGAACAGACATTACACCGGGTGACGATCGCTTTTTCGTTTTTCTTCTTATCTCCTTTCAACATTAGAGCATCTACTCAACATTTGGCTCTCAAATGACCGTGAACGTGCACGCGAACACTGACCGTATGGGCCTCAAATTTTATCATTTACAATCGTAAACCCTATATGTAAAACATGTAATACATGCAAACACGTCTGTGATGGGTCACGGGTCTGTTAAAAACACCAAAAAAAATTTATACTTAAAATTTTCATATCCGTATTGGGCCGGCGGGTGTCGAATGTTTAGTCCCACCACGTCACCTGAGGAGCTAGTCGTCCGGTTTAAATAAATGGATCATACAGAAGCGATAAGCTTCGGACATCATTGCATCCTTTGCTAAGGATATAGACTGTCAACTTATCACAGATAAGATTCATAGTCATGGTCTATCTCCTTCACAAACTAAACAT
Source organism: Triticum aestivum (assembly GCF_018294505.1). Lineage (NCBI taxonomy): Eukaryota > Viridiplantae > Streptophyta > Magnoliopsida > Poales > Poaceae > Triticum > Triticum aestivum. The sequence goes on along the minus strand of NC_057797.1, from coordinate 757,267,153 downwards.
TGATGTTTGCACGGTGCTTTTTGAATCACAATGTGCCGATAAATTCTTTTGAACAAAACAAAAATCTCTTTCATTGTAGTAGGGTTATGAAACGTATATGAATGAACCGAACTTGACACTCGGTGAATGATCATCAATTGATGAAATGCAATTTAGTGTCAAGCTATCTCATCCACACAACAAGAATTGATCGACCTATGCAACAACAAATAAGCTTGTCGCCATCCGCCAGCAAGTCTATTTAAACTGGTTGGCGTCTGCCTCACGCGGGCGAGGTGGGACTTAAAGTTTGAGTGCATAGATGAAATAGGAAGGAGTTTCGGGTGGCTGTAGGTGGGACCGCTATGATCTGGAGCGGGGTTCTCGGTCGAGCCCGGTCGTGTCTAGACGCCCTCAAATCGTCTTTACATTTGGTACCGATTTGTGGGGTGCCGGTCAGTCCGGGCATATAGGAACTAGGTGAGGGGTCCGGTTGGGTCAATTTATTTTACTGGGTGGATATTGCGGTCGTTTAGGGAGGAAATAGGGGGTTCGGCTGTAGATTCTGTTAAGGATCAAGTGTGCAACGTCGGGATCATTTTAACATTGAAAAAAATGTCTTTCAAAAAAATTGAAAAAAATGTTGGGATCATTTTGTAAGAGCATGATTAATAATTCTATCAAGAGCCGGTTATATAAAGCTGTCATGTTATTTATAGCCAATGATATAGGCCACCCATACAATAGTTAGTTATACTATATAGTACTATACAATTAATAGATGACCTACATCATTCTCTCATAAAGATTGTTAGGTTCCATGCTACGCCGGGATGTAAAAGCATCTACAAGACTACAAGACTACAACCGGGCCCCATACACGGCTCAAAGGCCTGGTCGGGTTGCCCGGTCGGTTAGTGTCTGGAAGGAAAAACTCCACCCAATCAGGCGCCCCATAATCGGCCCAAACGCCCGGACTAACTGGCATTCTCCATATTCAGTTCATATTTGGAACGGATATGGGGGCGTCCGAACGCGGCGGTCTGAGCTAGGCGGTTGTGTGGTCTGAGCTAGCCGGCGGTCGCTCATTGCTCCGGTTGTTATCAAGCACGCTAGCAACCATGGGCGTGCTCTGCGAGCCATGTTGCCCTTCTACAGGGCGCTCTCCAAGGTGGCTGTGGGGGACATGCATTGGATATCCTTCTGGCTTGACAATTGGCTCTCATGCATTGTAGTTTCAACTGCCTTCCCTGTCTTGATCTCCCGGTCACGAATCGCGATGTGCCGGTTTGGCAGGTGAGGAAACGACCACTGATTGGTCCCATGTCTCACCTAGAGGGGTAGCTATAGCGCATCACCCTCTGGGACATACCGGCTGAGGGAGTCCTGGATTAGGGGGTGTCCGGATAGCCGGACTATACCTTCGGCCGGACTCCTGGACTATGAAGATATAAGATTGAAGACTTCGTCCCGTGTCCGGAAGGAACTTTCCTTGGCGTGGAAGGCAAGCTTGGCGATACGGATATATAGATCTCCTACCATTGTAACCGACTCTGTGTAACCCTAACCCTCTCCGGTGTCTATATAAACCGGAGGGTTTTAGTCCGTACGACGAACAACAATCATACCATAGGCTAGCTTCTAGGGTTTAGCCTCCTTGATCTCGTGGTAGATCTACTCTTGTACTACCCATATCATCAATATTAATTAAACAGGACGTAGGGTTTTACCTCCATCAAGAGGGCCTGAACCTGGGTAAAACATCGTGTCCCCTGCTTCCTGTTACTATCCGCCTTAGACGCACAGTTCGGGACCCCCTACCCGAGATTCGCCAGTTTTGACACCGACATTGGTGCTTTCATTGAGAGTTCCTCTGTGTCGTCACTTTTAGGCCCGCTGGCTCCTCCGATCATCAACGACGATGCAATCCAGGGTGAGACTTTTCTCCCCGGACAGATCTTCGTATTTGGCGGCTTTGCACTGCGGGCCAATTCGCTTGGCCATCTGCTACGCCCCTGGCCGTCAGGTCAGATTTGGAAGTTTAAACTACACAGCGGACCTCCGCGGAGACTTCATCTTCGACGGATTCGAGCCACAGCCGAGCGCGCCGCACTGTCACGATGGGCATGATCTAGCTCTGCCGCCGAACAGTGCCCTGGAGGCCGCACCCGCATCAGCTCCGACCCTTAATTCGGAGCCAACTGCGCCAATCGAGGATGGGTGGTTGGGCACCGCCTCGGGGGCTGCAATCACTACGGCGATCGAGCCGAACACCAGCCCTATTCTCTGCGAAGCCCGTGACTCCAAGGAGCCGGACTCCTCTCCAGACTCCGAGCCCTCCGCGCCCCTACCGATCGAACCCGATTGGGCGCCGATCATGGAGTTCACCGCCACGGACATCTTTCAGCACTCGCCCTTCGGCGATATTCTGAATTCACTAAAGTCTCTCTCTTTATCAGGAGAGCCCTTGCCGGACTATGGTCAACATGGTTGGGATGCAGATGATGAAGAAATTCAAAGCCCACCCACCACCCACTTCGTAGCCACTGTCGATAATTTAAACTACGTGCTCGACTTCGACTCCGAAGACATCGACGGTATGGACGACGATGTAGGAAATGAACATGTACCAACGCCTATAAGGCACTGGACAGCCACCTCATCTCATGATGTATACATGGTGGACACACCCAAAGGAAGCGACGACGAGGAACACAGGGATGCAACGAGGGATCGTTCACTCGAAAAGCAATCAAAGTGGCGACGTAAGCGCCGCTCCAAGCCTCGCCTCGACAGAGACAACAACCATACAAACCCAGCCATAGAGCAGGACGAGCCGGCGGATGATGAACATGCCTTCGAGCAACCGTCCTGACGCAGCATAAAGGGCTTTCCAGCCGCGATCTCTCCTGCCTGACACAACTCCTCCTTCATAGCTCTCATCACAGAGCGAGCATCCTTGGCATCGGCAACGACCTTCTCCAGGTCCGTCTGTTCCGCCCGATCTTCTTTTTCAAGAAGCTTGCAACGGTCAGCAGCGTTCTTCAGCTTCACGGCCATCTCGGCCATTTCCTTCTTGCTTCGGCAGTGAGCAGCCTGCTCGGCTTTCAGCTCTTCAATTGCCTTTCCGGTAGCCGCATCACTTTCCCTGGCTTGCTCCTTGGCTCGGGCAAGTTCCGCCCGAAGATTCTCCATGGCAGCAGCACCATCTGCATCAAGCGAACACATTGTAAGATACTGGCATAAAGCTCCTCTTACCAGGTGCCACCAGAGGAATTACATACCTTGTGCCTCGTCAAGCCGCTTGTTGACAAGCGCGATGTCGGCATCTGCCATGTCAAGTTGCCGCTTTAGCTCGGCAAAATCATCAGTCCGGCTTGCCACCGAACACTTCGCCACCTACGTATGAAGGCGGCATATTAGACCTGGGATTATGATCCTCTGTGCGCCGTCACTTTTGACAACGCACAGAGTCTCAGGGGCTACTATCTACACAGGGTGCATCTTATTTATGTGCGACTGTCCAAAAAGGGCACATTATTTCGCGTACCTCAAAACCTGTCAGTAAACTCCTGACAGCCTCGTGCAATCCGCTCTCCGTGGATGAAATCCTCTCAATCACCGTACCCATCAATGCACGGTGCTCCTCTGAGATAGATGCTCGCCCTAGAAGATCCTTCAACTCCTCCGACCGCGCGCCAGATGGTGCCGGACTCATCCGATGACCCTTTTCGAAGGCTGGACACGGAGGGCTTTGGGGGGCCATATGACTACCTTCCGGCCCTGCCGGATTCGGAGAAACCTTCCGCGACGATACCTCAGGATCGCCCGCCTCGCAAGGCGGTACGGCAGGGGAGGCGTTCCGCTCTCCATCATCTCCGGAAGAAGATCCCCCAAAGACGAGCTCTGCTGATAAGGGCTAAGGTCCGAGCGACAAGGTAAATTTTCGATTACTCTTCTCAGATATAATGCAAGTATTTCTCTCATTTCCTAAAAAGAAAAACTCCTCTCTACTTACGGCTCGGTGGAGGGCTGATCCCCTTGAGGGCATAATTCGGCCGAAGTATCCCCCGACGCAGGACCCTCTGACGAAGATTTCTTCCCCCACTTTGAGGCCATGGTCTCCGGGTCGTCAGAGGCGGTCCTCTTCTTCCCCTGAGGAGAGGAATTTTCGATTCCTCCCTTCCGAACAACCTTCTTCGAGGAGGCTGTAGCTTCCTTGTCCCCTCCCTCGCTTTCCTCCGAAGGCGCAACTTTTGGGGAACGTAGCATAAATTCAAAATTTTCCTACGTGTCACCAAGATCTATCTATGGAGTCATCTAGCAACGAGGGAGGAGTGGATCTACATACCCTTGTAGATCGCGCGCGGAAGCATTCAAGAGAACGTTGTCTCTCTTGTCCTGCTTCAGCCTTGGTGTTGTAGAACTCGTCGGAGCTGCTTTAACGATGAAACCCTCCATCATAGCGGAGCAGTACCTCGGGCTCCATCTCCAGACGCCTAAGATCTTCTTCCCATCCTTCGACAGCCAAGTCAGCCGGAGCATCCTCACCGGCCAACCCAATCACGCTGAGATCGACATGGCTTCACCAAAGAGGTTGTACACTTGTTGCATCTCTTTTTTTACTCTACATGTTATATATATTGTCCACTGAGCACACGGAGTAACGGGAAATACGATTATTTTATCCTAATATATGACAAGCAGTGAGGTACCAGGCAACTTAGCTATCCGTGATGGACTCTCTTGAATGCCATCATTATTTATCTCTGTGCGTTCGAGCTGTGCATTTGTCGATGGCCCTGGGAGCTGAGCTAGTAGGGCAGTGGCCTGGCTAACGGGGTTGATGGAGTCGTACTCGTCGTGATCCAAATCACCGATGATCCTAGCGCCGAACGGACGGCACCTCCGCGTTCAACACACGTACGGAGCAGCGACGTCTCCTCCTTCTTGATCCAGCAAGGGGGAAGGAGAGGTTGATGTAGATCCCGCAGCACGACGGCGTGGTGGTGGAAGTAGCGAGATTCCAACAGGGCTTCACCAAGCGCTGCGGGAGGAGGGAGATGTGTCATGGGAGGGAGAGGGAGGCGCCAGGGCTTAGGTTGGGCTGCCCTCCCTTCCCCCCACTATATATAGGGCCAAGGGAGAGGGGGGAGGCGCAGCCTTGGCCCTTCCTCCAAGGAAGGGTGCGGCCAGGGGAGGAGTCCCTCCTCCCCAAGGCACCTCGGAGGTGCCTTCCCCCTTTAGGACTCTTCCTTTCCCTCTTCTCTTGGCGCATGGGCCTCTTGGGGCTGGTGCCCTTGGCCCATATAGGCCAAGGCGCACCCCCTACAGCCCATGTGACCCCCCGGGGCAGGTGGCCCCACCCGGTGGACCCCCGGGACCCTTCCGGTGGTCCCGGTACAATACCGGTGACCCCGAAACTTGTCCCGATGGCCGAAATAGCACTTCCTATATATAATTCTTTACCTCCGGACCATTCCGGAACTCCTCGTGACGTCCGGGATCTCATCCGGGACTCCGAACAACTTTCGGGTTACTGCATACTAATATCTCTATAACCCTAGCGTCACCGAACCTTAAGTGTGTAGACCCTACGGGTTCGGGAGACATGCAGACATGACCGAGATGACTCTCCGGTCAATAACCAACAGCGGGATCTGGATACCCATGTTGGCTCCCACATGTTCCACGATGAACTCATCGGATGAACCACGATGTCAAGGACTTAATCAATCCCGTATACAATTCCCTTTGTCTATCGGTACGACACTTGCCCGAGATTCGATCGTCGGTATCCCGATACCTTGTTCAATCTCATTACCGGCAAGTCTCTTTACTCGTTCCGTAACACATCATCTTGTGATAAACTCCTTGATCACATTGTGCACATTATGATGATGTCCTACCGAGTGGGCCCAGAGATACCTCTCTGTTTACACGGAGTGACAAATCCCAGTCTCGATTCGTGCCAACCCAACAGACACTTTCGGAGATACCTGTAGTGTACCTTTATAGCCACCCAGTTACGTTATGACGTTTGGCACACCCAAAGCACTCCTACGGTATCCGGGAGTTGCATAATCTCATGGTCTAAGGAAATGATACTTGACATTAGAAAAGCTTTAGCATACGAACTACATGATCTTGTGCTAGGTTTAGGATTGGGTCTTTGTCCATCACATCATTCTCCTAATGATGTGATCCCGTTATCAATGACATCCAATGTCCATGGTCAGGAAACCGTAACCATCTATTGATCAACGAGCTAGTCAACTAGAGGCTTACTAGGGACATGGTTTTGTCTATGTATCCACACATGTATCTGAGTTTCCTATCAATACAATTCTAGCATGGATAATAAACGATTATCATGAACAAGGAAATATAATAATAACTAATTTATTATTGCCTCTAGGGCATATTTCCAACAGTCTCCCACTTGCAGTAGAGTCAATAATCCAGTTCACATCGATATGTGATTAACACTCAAGGTCACATCCCCATGTGACTAACACCCAAAGAGTTTACTAGAGTCAATAATCTAGTTCACATTACCATGTGATTAACACTCGATGAGTTCTGGGTTTGAACATGTTATGCTTGTGAGAGATGTTATAGTCAACGGGTCTGAATCTTTCAGATCCGTATGTACTTCGCAAATCTCTATGTCATCTTGTAGATGCAGCTACTACGCTATATTTGGAGCTATTCCAAATAACTGTTCTACTATACGAATCCAATCTACTACTCAGAATAATCTGGATTAGTGTCAAAGTTTGCATCGGCGTAACCCTTTACGACGAACTCTTTTACCACCTCCATAATCGAGAAAATTCCTTAGTCCACTAGTTACTACGGATAACTTTGACCGCTGTCCTGTGATCCATTCTTGGATCACTCTTGTACCCCTTGACTAACTCATGGCAAGGCACACTTCAGGTGCGGTACACAGCATAGCATACTGTAGAGAGCCTATGATAAAAGCATAGGGGACGACCTTCGTCCTTCCTCTTTCTTCTGCCGTGGTCGAGCTTTAAGTCTTAACTTCATACCTTACAACTCAGGCAAGAACTCCTTCTTTGACTGATCCATCTTGAACACCTTCAAGATCATGTCAAGGTATGTGCTCATTTGAAAGTACCATTAAGCGTTTTGATCTATCCTTATAGATCTTGATGCTCAATGTTCAAGTAGCTTAATCCAGGCTTTCCATTGAAAAACACTTTCCAAATAACCCTATATGCTTCCTAGAAATTCTACATCATTTCTGATCAACAATATGTCAACAACATATATTCATCAGTAATTCTATAGTGCTCCCACTCACTTCTTTGGAAATACAAGTTTCTCATAAACTTTGTATAAAACCAAAATCTTTGATCATCATCAAAGCATACATTTCAACTCCGAGATGCTTACTCCAGTCCCTAGAAGGATTGCTGGAGCTTTGCATACTTATTAGCATCTTTCAGGATTGACAAAACCTTCTGGTTGTATCACATACAACGTTTCCTCAAAAAATCGTCAAGGAAACAATGTTTTGACATCCTATCTGCAAGAATTCATAAATAATGCAGTAATTGCTAATATAATTCCAACAGACTCTTAGCATTGCTACGAGTGAGAAAGTCTCATCGTAGTCAACTCCTTGAACTTGTCGGAAAACATCTTAACGACAAGTCGAGCTTTCTTAATGGTGACATTTACCATCATTGTTCGTCTTCCTTTTAAAATCCATCTGCACTCAACAGCCTTCTGACCATCGAGCTGTTCTGTCAAAGTCTACACTTTGTTTCCATACATGGATCCTCTCTCGGATTTTATGGCCTCGAGCCATTTATCGGAATCCGGGCCCACCACCGCTTCTCCATAGCTCGTAGGTTCATTGTTGTCTAGCAACATGACTTCCAAGACAGGATTACGTACCACTCTGAAGTAGTACGCATCCTTGTCATCCCACGAGGTTTGGTAGTGACTTGATCTGAAGTTTCATGATCACTATCATAAGCTTCGACTTCAATTGTTGTAGGTGCCACAGGAACAACTTCATGTGCCCTGCCACACACCAGTTGAAGAGACGGTTCAATAACCTCATCAAGTCTCCACCATCCTCCCACTCAATTCTTTCGAGAGAAACTTTTCCTCGAGAAAGGACCCGATTCTAGAAACAATCCCTTATTGCTTTCGGATCTGAGACAGGAGGTATACCCAATTATTTTGGGTGTCCTATGAAGATGCATTTATCCGCTTTGGGTTCGAGCTTATCAGCCTGAAACTTTTTCACATAAGCGTCGCAGCCCCAAACTTTTAAGAAATGACAACTTAGGTTTCTCTAAACCATAGTTCATAAGGTGTCATCTCATCGGAATTACGTGGTGCCCCTTTTAAAGTGAATGTGGTTGTCTCTAATGCCTAACCCATAAACTATTGTGGTAATTCGATAAGAGACATCATGGTATGCATCATATCCAATAGGGTGCAGTTATGATGTTCGGACACACCATCACACTATGGTGTTCCAGGCTGTATTAGTTGTGAAACAATTTCCACAATGTCTTAATTCTGTGCCAAACTCGTAATTCAGATATTCATCTCTATGATCATATCATAGATATTTTATCCTCTTGACACGACGATCTTTCAACTTCACCCTGAAATTACTTGAACGTTTCAATAATTCAGACTCGCGACTCATCAAGTAAATGTACTCAACATCTACTCAAATCATCTGTGAAGTAAGAACATAACGATATCCACTACATGCCTCAGCACTCATTGGACTGCACACATCAAAATGTATTACTTCCAACAAGTTGCTTTCTAGTTCCATTTTACTGAAAATGAGGCTTTCAGTCATCTTGCTCATGTGGTATGATTTGCATGTCTCAAGTGATTCAAAATCAAGTGAGTCCAAACGGTCCATTTGCATGGAGTTTCTTCATGCATATACACCAATAGACATGGTTCGCATGTCTCAAACCTTTCAAAAACGAGTGAGCCCAAAGATCCATCAACATGGAGCTTCTTCATGTGTTTTATACCGATATGACTTAAGTGGTAGTGCTACAAGTAGGTGGTACTATCATTACTATCTTTTGGCATGAACATGTGTATTACTACGATCGAGATTCAATAAACCATTCATTTCAGGTGTAAGACCATTTGAAGGTATTATTCAGATAAACAGAGTAACCATTATTCTCTTTAAATGAATAATCGTATTGCGATAGACATAATCCAATCATGTCTATGCTCAACGCAAACACCAAATAACAATTATTTAGGTTTTAATACCAATCTCGACGGTAGAGGGAGTGTGCGATGCTTGATCATATCAACCCTGGAAACACTTCCAACACATATCGTCAGCTCACCTTTAGCTAGTCTCCGTTTATTCCGTAGCCTTTTGTTTCAAGTTACTAACACTTAGCAACCGAACCGGTATCTAATACCCTGGTGCTACTAGGAGTACTAGTAAAGTACACATCAACACAATGTATATCCAATATACTTCTATCGACCTTGCCAGCCTTCTCATCTACCAAGCATCTAGGGTAATTTTGCTCTAGTGGCTGTTCCCCTTATTACAGAAGCACTCAGTCTCGGGTTTGGGTTCAACCTTGGGTTTCTTCACTAGAGCAGTAGCTGAATTGCCGTTTCATGAAGTATCCCTTTGTTCCCTTGCCCTTCTTGAAACTAGTGGTTTCACCAACCATCAACAATTGATGCTCCTTCTTGATTTCTACTTTCGCGGTGTCAAACATCGCGAATATCTCAAGGATCATCATATATGTCCCTGATATATCATAGTTCATCACGAAGCTCTAGCAGCTTGGTGGTAATGACTTCGGAGAACCATCACTATTTCATCTGGAAGATCAACTCCCACTCGATTCAAGCGATTGTTGTACTTAGACAATCTGAGCACAAGCTCAACAATTGAGCTTTTTCTCCCTTAGTTTGTAGGCTAAGAAAATCGTCGGAGGTCTTATACCTTTTGACGTGGGCACGAGCCTGAAATCCCAATTTCAGCCCTCAAAACATCTCATTTGTTTTGCGACGTCTCAAAACCGTCTTCGGTGCCTCAATTCTAAACCGTTTAACTGAACTATCACGTAGTTATCAAAATGTGTATGTCAGATGTTCGCAACATCCACAGACGACGTTCGAGGTTCAACACACTGAGCGGTGCATTAAGGACATACGCCTTCTATGAAGCAATTAGGACAATCCTCAGTTTACGGACCTAGTCCGCATAATTGCTACTATCAACTTTCAACTAAATTTTCTCTAGGAACATATCTAAACAGTAGAACTGAAGCGCGAGCTACGACATAATTTGCGAAGACCTTTTGACTATGTTCAGGATAATTAAGTTTATCTTATGAACTCCCACTCAGATAGACATCCCTCTAGTCATCTAAGTGATTACATGATTCGAGTCAACTAGGTCGTGTCCGATCATCACGTGAGACGGACTAGTCATCATCGGTGAACATCTTCATGTTGATCATATCTACCATACGACTCATGCTCGACCTTTCGGTCTCTTGTGTTCCGAGGCCATGTCTGTACATGCTAGGCTCGTCAAGTCAACCTAAGTGTTTCGCGTGTGTAAATCTGGCTTACACCCGTTGTATGTGAACGTAAGAATCTATCACACCCGATCATCACGTGGTGCTTCGAAACGATGAACTTTCGCAACGGTGCACAGTTAGGGGGAACACCTTCTTGAAATTTTAGTGAGGGATCATCTTATTTACTACCGTCGTTCTAAGTAAACAAGATGTATAAACATGATAAACATCACATGCAATCAAATAATAGTGACATGATATGGCCAATATCATATAGCTCCTTTGATCTCCATCTTGGGGCTCCATGATCATCTTGTCACCGGCATGACACCATGATCTCCATCATCATGATCTCCATCATCGTGTCTTCATGAAGTTGTCTCGTCAACTATTACTTCTACTACTATAGCTAACGGTTAGCAATAAAGTAAAGTAATTACATGACGTTTATGTTGACACACAGGTCATAAATAAATTAAGACAACTCCTATGGCTCCTGCCGGTTGTCATACTCATCGACATGCAAGTCGTGATTCCTATTACAAGAACATGATCAATCTCATACATCACATATATCATTCATCACATCCTTTTGGCCATATCACATCACATAGCATACCCTGCAAAAACAAGTTAGACGTCCTCTAATTGTTGTTTGCATGTTTTACGTGGATGCTATGGGTTTCTAGCAAGAACGTTTCTTACCTATGCAAAAACCACAACATGATATGCCAATTGCTATTTACCCTTCATAAGGACCCTTTTCAACGAATCCGATCCGACTAAAGTGGGAGAGACAGACACCCGCTAGCCACCTTTATGCAACTAGTGCATGTCAGTCGGTGGAACCAGTCTCACTTAAGAGTACGTGTAAGGTCGGTCCGGGCCGCTTCATCCCACAATGCCACCGAATCAAGATTGGACTAGTAACGGTAAGCATATTGAACAAAATCAACGCCCACAACTACTTTGTGTTCTACTCGTGCATAGAAACTACGCATAGACCTAGCTCATGATGCCACTGTTGGGGAACGTAGCATAAATTCAAAATTTTCCTACGTATCACCAAGATATATCTATGGAGTCATCTAGCAACGAGGGAGGAGTGGATCTACATACCCTTGTAGATCGCGCGCGGAAGCGTTCAAGAGAACGGGGTTGATGGAGTCGTACTCGTCGTGATCCAAATCACCGATGATCCTAGCGCCGAACGGACGGCACCTCCGCGTTCAACACACGTACGGAGCAGCGACGTCTCCTCCTTCTTGACCCAGCAAGGGGGAAGGAGAGGTTGATGGAGATCCAGTAGCACGACGGCGTGGTGGTGGAAGTAGCGGGATTCCAACAGGGCTTCGCCAAGCGCCGCGGGAGGAAGGAGATGTGTCATGGGAGGGAGAGGGAGGCGCCAGGGCTTAGGTTGGGCTGCCCTCCCTTCCCCCCACTATATATAGGGCCAAGGGAGAGGGGGGAGGCGCAGCCTTGGCCCTTCCTCCAAGGAAGGGTGCGGCCAAGGGAGGAGTCCCTCCTCCCCAAGGCACCTCGGAGGTGCCTTCCCCCTTTAGGACTCTTCCTTTCCCTCTTCTCTTGGCGCATGGGCCTCTTGGGGCTGGTGCCCTTGGCCCATATAGGCCAAGGAGCACCCCCTACAGCCCATGTTCCCCCCCCGGGGCAGGTGGCCCCACCCGGTGGACCCCCGGGACCCTTCCGGTGGTCCCGGTACAATACCGGTGACCCCGAAACTTGTCCCGATGGCCGAAATAGCACTTCCTATATATAATTCTTTACCTCCGGACCATTCCGGAACTCCTCGTGACGTCTGGGATCTCATCCGGGAGTCCGAACAACTTTCAGGTTACCGCATACTAATATCTCTATAACCCTAGCGTCACCGAACCTTAAGTGTGTAGACCCTACGGGTTCGGGAGACATGCAGACATGACCGAGATGACTCTCCGATCAATAACCAACAGCGGGATCTGGATACCCATGTTGGCTCCCGCATGTTCCACGATGAACTCATCGGATGAACCACGATGTCAAGGACTTAATCAATCCCGTATACAATTCCCTTTGTCTATCGGTACGACACTTGCCCGAGATTCGATCGTCGGTATCCCGATACCTTTTTCAATCTCGTTACCGGCAAGTCTCTTTACTCGTTCCGTAACACATCATCCCGTGATCAACTCCTTGATCACATTGTGCACATTATGATGATGTCCTACCGAGTGGGCCCAGAGATACCTCTCCGTTTACACGGAGTGACAAATCCCAGTCTCGATTCGTGCCAACCCAACAAACACTTTCGGAGATACCTGTAGTGTACCTTTATAGCCACCCAGTTACGTTGTGACGTTTGGCACACCCAAAGCACTCCTACGGTATCCGGGAGTTGCACAATCTCATGGTCTAAGGAAATGATACTTGACATTAGAAAAGCTTTAGCATACGAACTACATGATCTTGTGCTAGGCTTAGGATTGGGTCTTTGTCCATCACATCATTCTCCTAATGATGTGATCCCGTTATCAATGACATCCAATGTCCATGGTCAGGAAACCGTAATCATCTATTGATCAACGAGCTAGTCTACTAGAGGCTTACTAGGGACATGGTGTTGTCTATGTATCCACACATGTATCTAAGTTTCCTATCAATACAATTCTAGCATGGATAATAAACGATTATCATGAACAAGGAAATATAATAATAACTAATTTATTATTGCCTCTAGGGCATATTTCCAAGAGCAACCTCCAACATCCTGACTAGCACGGGACCCGGCATGGTCTCGGGGAGGGGGGCCAGACACCTGATTAGCTTTGCTTTCGCTATCCACTCCTGTTTAAAGGACAACTCTTTTAAGGGCAATTTTATGACAAATATGCGGATTGCGAGTCCGGACACAGGGCTACTTACTTGAGTATCCGAGCGGTTGCAGCTCAGACCTGCGTCCTCGGTCAAGTCCGGACACATTGCTTGTGATCCGAAGAACAATTTGTACATCTCTGCGGGCGTCGCGCCCATAAAATGTTGGAGAGCTCGTGGTCCCTCCGGATTGAACTCTCACAGGCGGAGGGGCGACGTTTGCAGGGCAGAGCTCGGCGAATTAGCATAACCTGTGTCACCACGATCAGACTGATATCTCTTTCTAGGAGATCTCGAATGCGGCCCTGCAACAAGGGCACGTCCTTGGACGGCCCCCAGTCCAGTCCTTTATTGACCCATGACGCTAGTTGTGGTGGGGGACCCGAGCGAAAAGAAGGCAGCGCCACCCACTTGGTGCTCCTGGGAGCTGTGATATAAAACCACTCTCATTGCCATAAGCTGGACTCCCCTTGAAAAGAGCCCTCGGGCCATGGAGCACCAGCATTCTTGCTTATAAAAGCACCTCCGCACTCCGCGTGCCGTCCCTCGATCATCTTCAGCTCTACTTTGAAGGTCTTGAGCCATAGTCCGAGGTGAGGAGTAATACGGAGGAAGGCTTCACACACGACAATGAATGAGGAAATATGGAGGATGGACTCCGGAGCTAAGTTGTGAAATTCCAGCCCATAATAAAACATGATCCCCCTCACGAAGGGATCCGTCGGGAAGCCTAGCCCCCGAAGGAAGTGAGACATGAACACCACACTCTCACCAGGCTTGGGAGTGGGAATGACCTGCCCTTAAGCGGGCAGCCTATGCGAGATTTCGCTGGTCAAGAACCTGGCCTCTCTCAACTTCAGCACGTCCTCCTTCGTGACGGAGGAGGGCATCCATCGGCCTCGAAGGTCGGAACCGGACATTGTCGAAGGTCCGAAGCGCCTGAAATATGGAGCCTTGTGTTGGAAATATGCCCTAGAGGCAATAATAAAAGTATTATTATTATATTTCCTTGTTCATGATAATTGTCTTTTATTCATGCTATAACTGTATTATCCGGAAATCGTAATACACGTGTGAATACATAGACCACAATATGTCCCTAGTGAGCCTCTAGTTGACTAGCTCGTTGTGATGAACAGATAGTCATGGTTTCCTGGCTATGGACATTGGATGTCGTTGATAACGGGATCACATCATTAGGAGAATGATGTGATGGACAAGACCCAATCCTAAGACTAGCACAAAAGATCGTGTAGTTCATTTGCTAGAGCTTTGCCAATGTCAAGTATCTCTTCCTTCGACCATGAGAGCGTGTAACTCCTGGATACCGTAGGAGTGCTTTGGGTGTATCAAACGTCACAACGTAACTGGGTGACTATAAAGGTTCACTAGAGGTATCTCCGAAAGTATCTATTGTTTTATGCGGATCGAGACTGGGATTTGTCACTCCGTGTAAACGGAGAGGTATCTCTGGGCCCACTCGGTAGGACATCATCATATGCGCAATGTGACCAAGGAGTTGATCACGGGATGATGTGTTACGGAACGAGTAAAGTGACTTGCCAGTAACGAGATTGAACAAGGTATTGGATACCGACGATCGAATCTCGGGCAAGTAACATACCGATAGACAAAGGGAATTGAATACGGGATTGATTAAGTCCTTGACATCGTGGTTCATCCGATGAGATCATCATGGAACATGTGGGAGCCATCATGGGTATCCAGATCCCGCTGTTGGTTATTGACCGGAGAACGTCTCGGTCATGTCTACATGTCTCCCGAACCCGTAGGGTCTACACACTTAAGGTTCGATGACGCTAGGGTTATAAAGGAAGTTTGTATGTGGTTACCGAATGTTGTTCGGAGTCCCGGATGAGATCCCGGACGTCACGAGGAGTTCCGGAATGGTCCGGAGGTAAAGATTTATATATGGGAAGTCCTATTTTGGCCACCGGAAAATGTTCGGGATTTTTCGGTATTGTACCGGGAAGGTTCTAGAAGGTTCCGGAGTGGGGCCCACCTGCATGGGGGGGCCCACATGAACGTGAGTAGTGGGGGAAAGGCCCCACACCCCTGGTCAAGGCGCACCAAGATCCCCCCTTAGAAGGAATAAGATCATATCCCGAAGGGATAAGATCAAGATCCCTAAAAAGGGGGGATAACAATCGGTGGGGAAGGAAATGATGGGATTTCTTTCCTCCCACCTTGGCCAACGCCCCAATGGACTTGGAGGGCAAGAAACCAGCCCCTCCACCCCTATATATAGTGGGGAGGCGCATGGGAGCTATACACGAAGTTCTGGCACAGCCCTACCTCTCTTCCTACTCCTCCTCTCCCATGGTGCTTGGCGAAGCCCTGCTGGATTGCCACGCTCCTCCACCACCACCACGCCGTTGTGCTGCTGTTGGATGGAGTCTTCCTCAACCTCTCCCTCTCTCCTTGCTAGATCAAGGCGTGGGAGACGTCACCGGGCTGTACGTGTGTTGAACGCGGAGGTGCCGTCCGTTCGGCACTAGGATCATCGGTGATTTGAATCACGACGAGTACGACTCCATCAACCCCGTTCACTTGAACGCTTCCGCTTAGCGATCTACAAGGGTATGTAGATGCACTCTCTTTCTACTCGTTGCTGGTCTCTCCATAGATAGATCTTGGTGACACGTAGGAAAATTTTGAATTTCTGCTTCGTTCCCCAACAGTGGCATCATGAGCTAGGTCTATTGCGTAGATTCTTTGCACGAGTAGAACACAAAGTAGTTGTGGGCGTTGATGTTGTTCAATATGCTTACCGTTACTAGTCCAATCTTGTTTCGACGGTATTGTGGGATGAAGCGGCCCGGACCGACCTTACACGTACTCTTACGTGAGACAGGTTCCACCGATTGACATGCACTTGGTGCATAAGGTGGCTAGCGGGTGCCAGTCTCTCCCACTTTAGTCGGAACGGATTCGATGAAAAGGGTCCTTATGAAGGGTAAATAGCAATTGGCATATCATGTTGTGGTCTTGCGTAGGTAAGAAACGTTCTTGCTAGAAACCCATAGCAACCACGTAAAACATGCAACAACAATTAGAGGACGTCTAACTTGTTTTTGCAGGGTATGCTATGTGATGTGATATGGCCAAGAAGAATGTGACGAATGATATGTGATGTATGAGATTGATCATGTTCTTGTAATAGGATTCACGACTTGCATGTCGATGAGTATGACAACCGGCAGGAGCCATAGGATTTGTCTTTATTTATTGTATGACCTGCGTGTCATTGAAGAACGCCATGTAAACTACTTTACTTTATTGCTAAACGCGTTAGTCATAGAAGTAGAAGTAGTCGTTGGCGTGACAACTTCATGAAGACACGATGATGGAGATCATGATGATGGAGATCATGGTGTCGTGCCGGTGACGATGATGATCATGGAGCCCCGAAGATGAAGATCAAAAGGAGCAAAATGATATTGGCCATATCATGTCACTATTTGATTGCATGTGATGTTTATCATGTTTATGCATCTTGTTTGCTTAGGACGACGGTAGTAAATAAGATGATCCCTTAAAAAATTTCAAGAAGTGTTCTCCCCTAACTGTGCACCGTTGCTACAGTTCGTCGCTTCTAAGCACCACGTGATGATCGGGTGTGATGGATTCTTACGTTCACATACAACGGGTGTAAGACAGTTTTACACAGCGAAAACACTTACGGTTAACTTGACGAGCCTAGCATGTGCAGACATGGCCTCGGAACACGGAGACCGAAAGGTCGAGCATGAGTCGTATGGTAGATACGATCAACATGAAGATGTTCACCGATGATGACTAGTCCGTCTCACGTGATGATCGGACACGGCCTAGTTGACTCGGATCATGTGATCACTTAGATGACCAGAGGGATGTCTATCTAAGTGGGAGTTCATAAGATGAACTTAATTATCCTGAACATAGTCAAAAGACCTTTTGCAAATTATGTCATAAGCTCGCGCTTTAGTTCCACTGTTTAGATATGTTCCTAGAGAAAATATAGTTGAAAGTTGATAGTAGCGATTATGCGATCAGTAGAAAGCTTATGTCCTTAATGCACCGCTCAGTGTGCTGAACCCCAACGTCGTTTGTCGATGTTGCGAACATCGGACATACACGTTTTGATAACTACGTGATAGTTCAATTAAATGGTTTAAGTAGAGGCACCAAAGACGTTTTCGAAACGTCGCGGAACATATGAGATGTTTCGAGGGCTGAAATTGGGATTTCAGGCTCATGCCCACGTCAAGAGGTATAAGACCTCCGACGATTTTCTTAGCCTGCAAACTAAGGGAGAAAAGCTCAATCGTTGAGCTTGTGCTCAGATTGTCTGAGCACAACAATCACTTGAATCGAGTGGGAGTTGATCCTCCAGATGAGATAGTGATGTTTCCCCAAAGTCATTGCCACCAAGCTGCTAGAGCTTCGTGATTAACTATAACATATCAGGGATAGATATGATGATCCTTGAAATATTCATGATGTTTGACACCGCGAAAGTAGAAATCAAGAAGGAGCATCAATTGTTGATGGTTGGTGAAACCACTAGTTTCAAGAAGGGCAAGGGCAAGAAGGGATACTTCATGAAATGGCAATTCAGCTGCTGCTCTAGTGAAGAAACCCAAGGTTGAACCCAAACCCGAGACTAAGTGCTTCTGTAATAAAGGGAGCAGCCACTGGAGCAGAATTACCCTAGATACTTGGTAGATGAGAAGGCTGGCAAGGTCGATAGAAGTATATTGGATATACATTATGTTAATGTGTACTTTACTAGTACTCCTAGTAGCACCAGGGTATTGGATACCGGTTCGGTTGCTAAGTGTTAGTAACTCGAAATAAAAGCTACGGAATAAACGGAGACTAGCAAAAGGTGAGCTGACGATATATGTTGGAAGTGTTTCCAAGGTTGATATGATCAAGCATCGCACGCTCCCTCTACCACCGAGATTGGTGTTTGCGTTGAGCATAGACATGATTGGATTATGTCTATCGCAATACGGTTATTCATTTAAGGAGAATAATGGTTACTCTATTTTTGAATAATGTGATACACATTTTCATGCCAAAAGATATAAGATAGTAATGATAGTACCACTTACTTGTGGCACTGCCATGTAAGTCATAATGGTATAAAACGCATGAAGAAGCTCCATGTTGATGGATCTTTGGACTCACTCATTTTTGAAAAGTTTGAGACATGTGAACCATGTCTATTGGTGTATATGCATGAAGAAACTCCATGCAAATGGATCGTTCGGACTCACTTGATTTTGAATCACTTGAGATATGCAAATCATACCACATGGGCAAGATGACTGAAAAGCCTCATTTTCAGTAAGATGGAACAAGATAGCAACCTGTTGGAATTAACACATTTTGATGTGTGCAGTCGAATGAGTGCTGAGGCATGCAGTGAATATCATTATGTTCTTACTTCACAGATGATTCGAGTAAATGTTGAGTATATTTACTTGATGAAACACAAGTCTGAATTATTGAATGGTTCAAGTAATTTCAGAGTGAAGTAGCAGATCATTGTGACAAGAGGATAAAATGTCTATGATCTGATCATAGAGATGAATATCTGAGTTACGAGTTTTGGCACACAATTAAGACATTGTGGAAATTGTTTCGCAATTAATACCGCCTGGAACACCATAATGTGATGGTGTGTCCGAACATCATAACTGCACCCTATTGGATATGATGCATACCATGATGTCTCTTATCGAATTACCACTATCGTTCATGGGTTAGGCATTAGAGACAACCACATTCACTTTAAATAGGGCACCACGTAATTCCGTTGAGATGACACCGTATGAACTATGGTTTAGAGAAACCTAAGTTGTCGTTTCTTAAAAGTTTGGGGCTACGACGCTTATGTGAAAAAGTTTCAGGCTGATAAGCTAGAACCCAAAGCGGATAAATGCATCTTCATAGGACACCCAAAACAGTTGGGTATACCTCCTGTCTCAGATCCAAAAGCAATAAAGGATTGTTTCTTGAATCAGGTCCTTTCTCGAGGAAAGGTTTCTCTCGAAAGAATTGAGTGGGAGGATGGTGGAGACTTGATGAGGTTATTGAACCATCACTTCAACCAGTGTGTAGCAGGGCACAGGAAGTTGTTCCCGTGGCACCTACACCAATTGAAGTGGAAGCTTATGATAGTGATCATGAAACTTCAGATCAAGTCACTCCCAAACCTCGTAGGATGACAAGGATGCGTACTACTTGAGAGTGGTACGTAATCCTGTCTTGGAAGTCGTGTTGCTAGACAACAATGAGCCTACGAGCTATGGAGAAGCGATGGTGGGCCCGGATTCCGATAAATGGCTTGAGGCCATAAAATCCGAGAGAGGATCCATGTATGAAAGCAAAGTGAAGACTTTGGCAGAACGGCTCGATGGTCGTAACGCAAATGAGTATGGATGGATTTTAAAAGGAAGACAGACAATGATGGTAAGAATTACCATTAAGAAAGCTCGACTTGTCGTTAAGATGTTTTCCGACAAGTTCAAGGAGTTGACTACGATGAGATTTTCTCACTCGTAGCGATGCTAAGAGTCTGTTGGAATTATATTAGCGATTACTGCATTATTTATGAAATCTTGCAGATAGGATGTCAAAACATTGTTTCCTCGATGATTTTCTTGAGGAAAGGTTGTATGTGATACAGCCGGAAGGTTTTGTCAATCCCGAAAGATGCTAATAAGTATGCAAAGCTCCAGCAATCCTTCTAAGGACTGGAGTGAGCATCTCGGAGTTGGAATGTATGCTTTGATGATGATCAAAAATTTTGGGTTTGTACAAAGTTTATGAGAAACTTGTATTTCCAAAGAAGTGAGTGGGAGCACTATAGAATTTCTGATAGGTATATGTTGTTGACATATTGTTGATCAGAAATGACGTAGAATTTCTGGAAAGCATATAGGGTTATTTTGAAAGTGTTTTTCAATGGAAAGCCTGGATTAAGCTACTTGAACATTGAGCATCAAGATCTATAAGGATAGATCAAAATGCTTAATAATACTTTCAAATGAGCACATACCTTGACATGATCTTGAAGGTGTTCAAGATGGACCAGTCAAAGAAGGAGTTCTTGCCTGAGTTGTAAGGTACGAAGTTAAGACTTAAAGCTCGACCACGGCAGAATAGAGAAAAAGGACGAAGGTCGTCCCCTATGCTTAAGACGTAGGCTCTTCAGTATGTTATGCTGTGTACCGCACCTGAAGTGTGCCTTGCCATGAGTCAGTCAAGGGGTACAAGAGTGATCCAAGAATGGCTCACAGGACAGCGGTCAAAGTTATCCTTAGTAACTAGTGGACTAAGGAATTTTCTCGATTATGGAGGTGGTAAAAGAGTTCGTCGTAAAGGTTACGACGATGCAAGCTTGACACCTATCCGGATAGCTCTGAGTAGAGAGACTGGATACATATAATGGAGCAATAATTTAGAATAGCTCCAAGTAGAACAGTTGTTTGGAATAGCTCCAAATAGAGCGTGGTAGCTGCATCTAGGAGATGACATAGAGATTTGTAAAGCACACACGGATCTGAAAGGTTCAGACCCGTTGACTAAAACCTCTCTCACAAGCAACATGATCAAACATAAAACTCATTGAGTGTTAATCACATAGTGATGTGAACTAGACTACTGACTCTAGTAAACTCTTGGGTATTAGTCACATGGCGATGTGACCTGTGAGTGTTAATCACATGGCGATGTGAACTAGATTATTGACTCTAGTGCAAGTGGGAGACTGTTGGAAATATGCCCTAGAGGCAATAATAAAAGTATTATTATTATATTTCCTTGTTCATGATAATTGTCTTTTATTCATGCTATAACTGTATTATCCGGAAATCGTAATACACGTGTGAATACATAGACCACAATATGTCCCTAGTGAGCCTCTAGTTGACTAGCTCGTTGTGATGAACAGATAGTCATGGTTTCCTGGCTATGGACATTGGATGTCGTTGATAACGGGATCACATCATTAGGAGAATGATGTGATGGACAAGACCCAATCCTAAGACTAGCACAAAAGATCATGTAGTTCATTTGCTAGAGCTTTGCCAATGTCAAGTATCTCTTCCTTCGACCATGAGAGCGTGTAACTCCTGGATACCGTAGGAGTGCTTTGGGTGTATCAAACGTCACAACGTAACTGGGTGACTATAAAGGTGCACTACAGCTATCTCCGAAAGTATCTATTGTTTTATGCGGATCGAGACTGGGATTTGTCACTCCGTGTAAACGGAGAGGTATCTCTGGGCCCACTCGGTAGGACATCATCATATGCGCAATGTGACCAAGGAATTGATCACGGGATGATGTGTTACGGAACGAGTAAAGTGACTTGCCGGTAACGAGATTGAACAAGGTATTGGATACTGACGATCGAATCTCGGGCAAGTAACATACCGATAGACAAAGGGAATTGAATACGGGATTGATTAAGTCCTTGGCATCGTGGTTCATCCGATGAGATCATCGTGGAACATGTGGGAGCCATCATGGGTATCCAGATCCCGCTGTTGGTTATTGACCGGAGAACGTCTCGGTCATGTCTACATGTCTCCCGAACCCGTAGGGTCTACACACTTAAGGTTCGATGACGCTAGGGTTGTAAAGGAAGTTTGTATGTGGTTACCGAATGTTGTTCGGAGTCCCAGATGAGATCCCGGACGTCACGAGGAGTTCCGGAATGGTCCGGAGGTAAAGATTTATATATGGGAAGTCCTATTTTGGCCACCGGAAAATGTTCGGGATTTTTCGGTATTGTACCGGGAAGGTTCTAGAAGGTTCCGGAGTGGGGCCCACCTGCATGGGGGGACCCACATGAACGTGGGTAGTGGGGGCAAGGCCCCACACCCCTGGTCAAGGCGCACCAAGATCCCCCCTTAGAAGGAATAAGATCATATCCCGAAGGGATAAGATCAAGATCCCTAAAAAGGGGGGATAACAATCGGTGGGGAAGGAAATGATGGGATTTCTTTCCTCCCACCTTGGCCAACGCCCCAATGGACTTGGAGGGCAAGAAACCAGCCCCTCCACCCCTATATATAGTGGGGAGGCGCATGGGAGCTATACACGAAGTTCTGGCACAGCCCTACCTCTCTTCCTACTCCTCCTCTCCCATGGTGCTTGGCGAAGCCCTGCTGGATTGCCACGCTCCTCCACCACCACCACGCCGTTGTGCTGCTGTTGGATGGAGTCTTCCTCAACCTCTCACTCTCTCCTTGCTGGATCAAGGCGTGGGAGACGTCACCGGGCTGTACGTGTGTTGAACGCGGAGGTGCCGTCCGTTCGGCACTAGGATCATCGGTGATTTGAATCACGACGAGTACGACTCCATCAACCCCGTTCACTTGAACGCTTCCGCTTAGCGATCTACAAGGGTATGTAGATGCACTCTCTTTCTACTCGTTGCTGGTCTCTCCATAGATAGATCTTGGTGACACGTAGGAAAATTTTGAATTTCTGCTTCGTTCCCCAACACCTTGGGTGTTGGAACTTGAGGCAAAGGGCGAACTCGTTTGAGATTGAAAGAAATGAGTAAGGCCTTGGTCTCTTTATAAGAGGTTGAATACCAAGGGCCCTCCCTGTGACCGTTTGGGACTCGCCTTTGATCGAGAAAACATACCAATGGGTACGACTGGGTTACCCACGCCTGTATTGATGAGAATCCCAGAATAAGGGGACACGATCTCTGCTTTAACAAGACGTGCCAAGGAAACCGCCTCGCTAAACGAGCTGAGGTGGGACAGTAAAACGATTCGAATAAAGACTTGGCCGTGGTGTGATGTCATGCTACGGAATACGTCAGCAGATTAGATTTGTGTAAATATTATTCTCTCTATGGCAATATGTGGAAACTTATTTTGCAGAGCCGGACACTACCTTTGTGTTCAAAATCTTCTATGAAGTACTTGGAGGAGGAACTCGCCTTGCAATGCCGAAGACAATCTGCGCGCCCGACTCGTCGTCATTGAAGCCTGGTTCAGGGGCTACTGAGGGAGTCCTGGATTAGGGGGTGTCCGGATAGCCGGACTATACCTTCGGCCGGACTCCTGGACTATGAAGATACAAGATTGAAGACTTCATCCCATGTCCGGAAGGGACTTTCCTTGGCGTGGAAGGCAAGCTTGGCGATACGGATATATAGATCTCCTACCATTGTAACCGACTCTGTGTAACCCTAACCCTCTCCGTGTCTATATAAACCGGAGAGTTTTCGTCCGTACGACGAACAACAATCATACCATAGGCTAGCTTCTAGGGTTTAGCCTCCTTGATCTCGTGGTAGATCTACTCTTGTACTATCCATATCATCAATAAGCTTCAGAACCGATAAGATCATACAGAACCGATAAGCTTCAGACATCATTGCATCCTTTGCTAAGGATATAGACAGTCAACTTATCACAGATAAGATTCATAGTCATGGTCTATCTCCTTCACAAACTAAACATTGATGTTTGCACAACGCTTTTTGAATCACAATGTGCCGATAAGTTCTGTTGAACAAAACAAAAATATCTTTCATTGTAGTAGGGTTATGAAACGTATATGAATGAACCAAACTTGACACTCGATGAATTTATGATCATCGATTGATAAAATGCAATCTAGTGTCAAGCTATCTCGTTCACACAACGAGAATTGATCGATCTATGCAACAACAAATAAGTTTGCCGCCATCCGCCAGCAAGGCTATTTAAACTGGTCGGCGTCTGCCTCACGCGGCGAGGTGGGACTTAAAGTTTGAGTGCAGAGATGAGAGAGGAAGGAGCTTCGGGTGGCTGCAGGTGGGACCGCTATGATCTGGAGCGGGGTTCTCGGTCGAGCCCGGTCGTGTCTAGACGCCCTCAGATCGTCTTTACATTTGGTACCGAGTTGTGGGGTGCCGGTCAGTCCGGGCATATAGGGACTAGATAAGGGGTTCGGTTGGGTCAATTTCTTTTACTGGGCGGACGTTGCGGTCGTTTAGGGAGGAAATACTGGGTTCGGCTGTAGATTCTGTTAGGGATCCAGCGTGCAATGCCGGGATCATTTTAACATCGAAAAAATGTCTTTAAAAAACTCAAAAAAATGTTGGGGTCATTTTGGAAGAGCATGATTAATAATTCTATCAAGAGCCGGTTATATAGAGCTGTCATGTTACTTTTAGCCAATGATATAGGCCACCTATACAATAGTTAGTTATACTACCGGACCCCTTACACGGCTCAAATTCCTGGTCGGGCTGCCCGGCCGGTTAGTGTGTGGAAGGAAAAACTCCACCCAATCGAGCGCCCCATAATCGGCCCAAACACCCGGATTGACCGACACTCTTTATATCCAGTTCATATCTGGGGCGGGTATGGGGGCGTCCAAACGCGGCGGTCTGAGCTAGGCGGTTGTGTGATCTGAGCTAGCCGGCGGTCGCTCATCGCTCCGGTTGTTGTCAAGCACGCTAGCGACCATGGGCGTGCTCTGCGAGCCATGTTGCCCCTCTACAGGGCGCTCTCCAAGGTGGCCGTGGGGGGCATGCATTGGACATCCTTCTGGCTTGACAATTGGCTCTCGTGTGTTGTCGTTTCAGCCGCCTTCCCTGTCTTGATCTCCCGGTCACGAACCGTGATATGCCGGTTTGGCAGGCAAGGAAACGAGCACTGGTTGGTCCCACGTCTCACCTAGAGGGGTATCTATAGCGCATCGCCCTCTGGGACATACCGGCCACCATTCCTGTACGGGCAGCATGGCCATTTGGAGCTGCGCTCTGTGCGCAGTGGACGGTGATCTCTCGTTCGCCCGCCTATACAAGATTTCCCTCTTCAGCAGGGTGGGCGTCCCTCACACTGCCTTTATCTCGGGAGTGTGTGCGCCATTCAGGGTCAGGTTCTTTCCATGGCTGCTTGTCCAACGACGCATCTAGACACGCGACCTCCTACTGCGGAAGGTCATCATTGAATTGTGGGAAGCAGGGTGCCCTCTCTGCTCTACCGACATGGAAACCGCGGACCACTTGCTTTTCCAATGCCCTTTCGTGTCTGTCTTCTGTTATAGGGTGAGGGTGGACACCACCGGTGCGTCGGCGTGCGCCCTTCACCTCCTCGAAGCCCATGCGAAGGTTGGCACCCCCTTATTGGGGACTTTCGTGCTCCTCTATTGCTGGCATCTTTCGGAACATCGGGACGCATGGTCTTCGAAGGGGTACTCCTCCTCCCTCCCTCGCGTGCGCCCTCCAATGTTGTAGGGATGACACGATGCTGTGGTGGGAAAAACTATGCATGAATGACCATAACCATGTCGATGCCTAGCCTCGAGTGCGCCTCGTGATGTTGGCTAATACCCTCTTGTGTGTTATGTCCCCTCCCTCGCCAGGCTGTCTTGTTGGTTATGTTGACCTGTCTTACCACTGTATACTGTAAAATTATGTAACGTTTTACCGCTTTATATCAAAAAATCAGAATCCCCCCACCCCCACCCCTCCCTCGCGGTTGATTTTTTTATAACGTTGCAAATGATATATCCGAGAGCTTGTAAGCATGGAACCAACAAACTAGAAACACCGAACATGTCTACAACGCATCGCCCTCTGGGACATACCGGTCACCATTCCTGTAGGGGCGGCGTGGCCATTTGGAGCTGCGCTCTGTGCGCAGTGGACGGTGATCTCTCGTTCGCCCGCCTATACAAGATTTCCCTCTTCGGCGGGGTGGGCGTCCCTCACACTGCCTTTATCTCGGGAGTGTGTGCGCCATTCAGGGTCAGGTTCTTTCCATGGCTGCTTGTCCAACGACGCATCTAGACACGCGACCTCCTACTGCGGAAGTGTTGGGGAACGGAGCAGAAATTCAAAATTGTCCTACGTGTCACCAAGATCTATCTATGGAGAGACTAGCAACGAAGGGAAGGAGAGTGCATCTACATACCCTTGTAGATCGCTATGCGGAAGCGTTCAAGAGAACGGGGTTGAAGGAGTCGTACTCGTCGTGATCCAAGTCACCGGAGATCCTAGTGCCGAACGGACGGCACCTCCGCGTTCAACACACGTACAACCCGACGATGTCTCCCACGCCTTGATCCAGCAAGGAGAGAGGGGGAGGTTGAGGAAGACTCCATCCAGCAGTAGTACAAAGGCGTGGTGGTGGTGGAGGAGTGTGGCAATCCTGCAGGGCTTCGCCAAGCACCACGGGATATGAGGAGAAAGAGAGGGAGGGCTGCACCAACGAGAGAGATCAAATTGCATGTATTGGGCAGCCCCTAGGCCAAGTATATATAGGGGAAGGGGAGGGGGCTGCGCCCCCTCTAGGGTTCCCACCCCTAGGGGGGGCGGCAGCCCTAGATGGGTTTTGGGTGGCGGCTAAGAGGGGGAGGAGAGGGAGGCGCAGGGAGCATGGGCCTTAGGGCCCATCTGCCCTTAGGGTTTGCCCCCTCTCCCCTTTCTAGGCGCATGGGCCATGGTGGGAGGCGCCCTAGCCCACCTAGGGGCTGGTGCCTTCTCACACTTGGCCCATGTATGCCTCTGGGGCCCATGGCCCCCCCCCCCCTGGACCCCCGGACCCCTCCGGTGGTCCCGGTACATTACCGATAAACCCCGAAACTTTTCCGGTGACCAAAACAGGACTTCCCATATATAAATCTTTACCTCCGGACCATTCCGGAACTCCTCATGACGTTCGGGATCTCATCCGGGACTCCGAACAACATTCAGTAACCTCATACAAACTTCCTTTATAACCCTAGCATCATCGAACCTTAAGTGTGTAGACCGTACGGGTTCGGGAACCATGCAGACATGACCGAGACGTTCTCCGGTCAATAACCAACAGCGGGATCTGGATACCCGTGTTGGCTCCCACATGCTCCACGATGATCTCATCGGATGAACCACGATGTCAAGGACTTAATCAATCCCGTATACAATTCCCTTTGTCTATCGGTACGATACTTGCCCGAGATTCGATCGTCGGTATCCCGATACCTTGTTCAATCTCGTTACCGGCAAGTCTCTTTACTCGTTCCGTAACACATCATCCCGTGATCAACTCCTTGATCACATTGTGCACATTATGATGATGTCCTACCGAGTGGGCCCAGAGATACCTCTCCGTCACACGGAGTGACAAATCCCAGTCTCGATTCGTGCCAACCCAACAGACACTTTCGGAGATACCTATAGTGTACCTTTATAGCCACCCAGTTACGTTGTGACGTTTGGCACACCCAAAGCACTCCTACGGTATCCGGGAGTTGCACAATCTCATGGTCTAAGGAAATGATACTTGACATTAGAAAAGCTTTAGCATACGAACTACACGATCTAGTGCTATGCTTAGGATTGGGTCTTGTCCATCACATCATTCTTCTAATGATGTGATCCCGTTATCAACGACATCCAATGTCCATGGTCAGGAAACCGTAACCATCTATTGATCAACGAGCTAGTCAACTAGAGGCTTACTAGGGACATGGTGTTGTCTATGTATCCACACATGTATCTGAGTTTCCTATCAATACAATTCTAGCATGGATAATAAACGATTATCATGAACAAGGAAATATAATAATAATCAATTTAGTATTGCCTCTAGGGCATATTTCCAACAGTCTCCCACTTGCACTAGAGTCAATAATCCAGTTCACATCGATATGTGATTAACACTCAAGGTCACATCCCTATGTGACTAACACCCAAAGAGTTTTTTGGGTTTGATCATGTTATGCTTGTGAGAGAGGTTTCTGTCAACGGGTCTGAAACATTCAGATCCGTATGTACTTCGCAAATTTCTATGTCATCTTCTAGCTTCAGCTTCCACGTTCTATATGGAGCTATTCCAAATAACTGTTCTACTATACGAATCCAGTTTACTACTCAGAATAATCTGGATTAGTGTCAAAGTTTGCATCGGTGTAACCCTTTACGATGAACTCTTTGACCACCTCCATAATTGAGAAAATTCCTTAGTCCACTAGTTACTAAGGATAACTTTGACCGTTGTCCTGTGATCTATTTTTGGATCGCTCTTGTACCCCTTGATTGGCTCATGGCAAGGCACACTTCAGGTGCGGTACACAGCATAGCATACTGTAGAGCCTATGTCTTAAGCATAGGGGACGACCTTCGTCTTTTCTCTCTATTCTGCCGTGGTCGAGCTTTAAGTCTTAACTTCATACCTTACAACTCAGGCAAGAACTCCTTCTTTGACTGATCCATCTTGAACACTTTCAAGATCATGTCAAGGTATGTGCTCATTTGAAAGTACCATTAAGCGTTTTGATCTATCCTTATAGATCTTGATGCTCAATGTTCAAGTAGCTTAATCCAGGCTTTCCATTGAAAAACACTTTCCAAATAACCCTATATGCTTTCCAGAAATTCTACGTCATTTCTGATCAACAATATGTCAACAACATATACCTATCAGAAATTCTATAGTGCTCCCACTCACTTCTTTGGAAATACAAGTTTCTCACAAACTTTGTATAAACCCAAAATCTTTGATCATCATCAAAGCATACATTCCAACTCCGAGATGCTTACTCCAGTCCTCAGAAGGATGCTGGAGCTTTGCATACTTATTAGCATCTTTCAGGATTGACAAAACCTTCGGGTTGTATCACATACAACCTTTCCTCAAGAAAAACGTCGAGGAAACAATGTTTTGACATCCTATCTGCAAGATTTAATAAATAATGCAGTAATTGCTAATATAATTCCAACAGACTCTTAGCATCGCTACGAGTCAGAAAGTCTCATCGTAGTCAACTCCTTGAACTTGTCGGAAAACATCTTAACGACAAGTCGAGCTTTCTTAATGGTGATACTTACCATCATTGTCCATCTTCCTTTTAAAACCCATATGTACCTAACAGCCTTACGACCATCAAGTAGTTCTTCCAAAGTCTACACTTTGTTTTCATACATGGATCCTCTCTCGGATTTTATGGCCTCGAGCCATTTATCGGAATCCGGGCCCACCATCGCTTCTCCATAGCTCGTAGGTTCATTGTTGTCTAGCAACATGACTTCCAAGATAGGATTACGTACCACTCTGAAGTAGCACGCATCCTTGTCATCCCACGAGGTTTGGTAGTGACTTGATCTGAAGTTTCATGATCACTATCATAAGCTTCCACCTCAATTGGTGTAGGTGCCACAGGAACAACTCTTTGTGCCCTGCTATACACTAATTGAAGTGACGGTTCAATAACCTCATCAAGTCTCCACCATCCTCCCACTCAATTCTTTCGAGAGAAACTTTTCCTCGAGAAAGGACCCGATTTCAGAAACAATTCCTTATTGCTTTTGGATCTGAGACAGGAGGTATACCCAACTGTTTTGGGTGTCCTATGAAGATGTATTTATCCGCTTTGGGTTCGAGCTTATCGGCCTGAAACTTTTTCACATAAGCGTCGCAGCCTCAAACTTTTAAGAAATGACAGCTTAGGTTTCTCTAAACCATAGTTCATATGGTGTCATCTCATCGGAATTACGTGGTGCCCTATTTAAAGTGAATGTGGTTGTCTCTAATGCCTAACCCATAAACTATCGTGGTAATTCGATAAGAGACATCATGGTATGCATCATATGCAATAGGGTGCAGTTATGATGTTCGGACACACCATCACACTATGGTGTTCCGGGCTGTATCAGTTGTGAAACAACTTCCACAATGTCTTAATTCTGTGCCAAACTCGTAATTCAGATATTCATTTCTATGATCATATCATAGATCTTTTATCCTCTTGTCACGACGATCTTTCAACTTCACCCTGAAATTACTTGAACCTTTCAATAATTCAGACTCGTGATTCATCAAGTAAATATACTCAACTTCTACTCAAATCATCTGTGAAGTAAGAACATAACGATATCCAATACATGCCTCAGCACTCATTGGACTGCACACATCAAAATGTATTACTTCCAACAAGTTGCTTTCTAGTTCCATTTTACTGAAAACGAGGCTTTCAGTCATCTTGCCCATGTGGTATGATTTGCATGTCTCAAGTGATTCAAAATCAAGTGAGTCCAAACGGTCCATTTGCATGGAGTTTCTTCATGCATATACACCAATAAACATGGTTCGCATGTCTCAAACTTTTCAAAAATGAGTGAGTCCAAAGATCCATCAACATGGAGCTTCTTCATGCGTTTTGTACCGATATGACTTACGTGGTAGTGCCACAAGTAGGTGGTACTATCATTACTATCTTTTGGCATGAACATGTGTATCACTACGATCGAGATTCAATAAACCATTCATTTTAGGTGCAAGACCATTGAAGGTATTATTCAAATAAACAGAGTAACCATTATTCTCCTTAAATGAATAACCGTATTGCGATAGACATAATCCAATCACGTCTATGCTCAACGCAAACACCAAATAACAATTATTTAGGTTTAACACCAATCTCGATGGTAGAGGGAGCGTGCGATGCTTGATCATATCAACATTGGAAACACTTCCAACACATATCGTTAGCTCACCTTTAGCTAGTCTCCGTTTATTCCGTAGCTTTTATTTCGAGTTACTAACACTTAGCAACCGAACCGGTATCTAATACCCTGGTGCTACTAGGAGTACTAGTAAAGTACACATCAACACAATGTATATCCAATATACTTCTATCGACCTTGCCAGCCTTCTCATCTACCAAGTATCTAGGGTAATTCTGCTCCAGTGGCTGCTCCCTTTATTACAGAAGCACTTAGTCTCGGGTTTGGGTTCAACCTTGGGTTTCTTCACTAGAGCAGCAGCTGAATTGCCATTTCATGAAGTATCCCTTCTTGCCCTTGCCCTTCTTGAAACTAGTGGTTTCACCAACCATCAACAATTGATGCTCCTTCTTGATTTCCACTTTGGTGTCAAACATCGCGAATATCTCAAGGATCATCATATATGTCCCTGATATATTATAGTTCTTCACGAAGCTCTAGCAGCTTGGTGGTAATGACTTCGGAGAAACATCACTATCTCATCTGGAAGATCAACTCCCACTCGATTCAAATGATTGTTGTACTCAGACAATCTGAGCACAAGCTCAACAATTGAGCTTTTCTCCCTTAGTATGTAGGCTAAGAAAATCGTCGGAGGTCTTATACCTCTTGAAGTGGGCACGAGCCTGAAATCCCAATTTCAGCCCTCGAAACATCTCATATGTTTCGCGACGTTTCAAAATGTCTTCGGTGCCTCAACTCTAAACCGTTTAACTGAACTATCACGTAGTCATCAAAATGTGTATGTCAGATGTTCGAAACATCCACAGCCAACGTTCGAGGTTCAGCACACTGAGCGGTGCATTAAGGACATAAGCCTTCTATGAAGCAATGAGGACAATCCTCAGTTTACGGACCTAGTCCGCATAATTGCTACTATCAACTTTCAACTAAATTTTCTCTAGGAACATATCTAAACAGTAGAACTGAAGCGCGAGCTACGACATAATTTGCGAAGACCTTTTTACTATGTTCAGGATAATTAAGTTCATCTTATGAACTCCCACTCAGATAGACATCCCTCTAGTCATCTAAGTGATTACATGATCCGAGTCAACTAGGCCGTGTCCGATCATCACGTGAGACGGACTAGTCAACATCGGTGAACATCTTCATGTTGATCGTATCTACCATACGACTCATGCTCGACCTTTTGGTCTGTTGTGTTCCGAGGCCATGTCTGTACATGCTAGGCTCGTCAAGTTAACCTAAGTGTTTCGCGTGTGTAAATCTGTCTTACACCCGTTGTATGTGAATGTTAGAATCTATCACACCCGATCATCAAGTGGTGCTTCGAAACAACGAACTGTCGCAACGGTGCACAGTTAGGGGGAACACTTTCTTGAAATTTTAATGAGGGATTATCTTATTTACTACCGTCGTTCTAAGCAAATAAGATGTTTAAACATGATAAACATCACATGCAATCAAATAGTGACATGATATGGCCAATATCATTTTGCTCCTTTTGATCTCCATCTTCGGGGCTCCATGATCATTGTTGTCACCGGCATGACACCATGATCTCCATCATCATGATCTCCATCATCGTGTCTTCTTGAAGTTGTCTCGTCATCTATTACTTCTACTACTATGGCTAACGCTTTAGCAATAAAGTAAAGTAATTACATGACGTTTAAGTTGACACGCAGGTCGTAAATAAATAAAGACAACTCCTATGGCTCTTGCCGGTTGTCATACTCATTGACATGCAAGTCGTGATTCCTATTACAAGAACATGATCAATCTCATATATCACATATCATTCATCACATTCTTCATGGCCATATCACATCACATAGCATACCCTACAAAAACAAGTTAGACCTCCTCTAATTGTTGTTTGCATGTTTTACGTGGCTGCTATGGGTTTCTAGCAAGAACGTTTCTTACCTACGCAAAAACCACAACGTGATATGCCAATTGCTATTTACCCTTCATAAGGACCCTTTTCATCGAATCCGATCCGACAAAAGTGGGAGAGACAGACACCCGCCAGCCACCTTATGCAACTAGTGCATGTTTGTCGGTGGAACCGGTCTCACGGAAGTGTACGTGTAAGGTTGGTCCGGGCCGCTTCATCCCACAATGCCGCCGAATCAAGATTGGACTAGTAACGGTAAGCATATTGAACAAAATCAACGCCCACAACTACTTTGTGTTCTACTCGTGCATAGAATCTACGCAATAGACCTAGCTCATGATGCCACTGTTGGGGAACGTAGCAGAAATTCAAAATTTTCCTACGTGTCACCAAGATCAATCTATGGAGAGACTAGCAACGAAGGGAAGGAGAGTGCATCTACATACCCTTGTAGATCGCTATGCGGAAGCGTTCAAGAGAACGGGGTTGAAGGAGTCGTACTCGTCGTGATCCAAGTCACCGGAGATCCTAGTGCCGAACGGACGGCACCTCCGTGTTCAACACACGTACAGCCCGACGATGTCTCTCACGCCTTGATCCAGCAAGGAGAGAGGGAGAGGTTGAGGAAGACTCCATCCAGCAGCAGTACAACGACGTGGTGGTGGTGGAGGAGTGTGGCAATCCTGCAGGGCTTCGCCAAGCACCACGGGATATGAGGAGAAAGAGAGGAAGGGCTGCACCAACGAGAGAGATCAAATCGCATGTATTGGGCAGCCCCTAGGCCAAGTATATATAGGGGAAGGGGAGGGGGCTGTGCCCCCTCTAGGGTTCCCACCCCTAGGGGGGGCGGCAGCCCTAGATGGGTTTTGGGTGGCGGCTAAGAGGGGGAGGAGAGGGAGGCACAGGGAGCATGGGCCTTAGGGCCCATCTGCCCTTAGGGTTTGCCCCCTCTCCCCTTTCTAGGCGCATGGGCCATGGTGGGAGGCGCCCTAGCCCACCTAGGGGCTGGTGCCTTCTCACACTTGGC